>NW_008685951.1:19108-27991 GCF_000695815.1 Acanthisitta chloris | reverse complement strand
ACTGATTCAAGGGAAATGCACTACTGGTCTATATATCCTGATATCCTACAACTAAGCCTGTGATCCATGCAGTGTGCTTGCTCCTTGTTCCACAAAATGCCCTAATCCCCCATATCCTCCTTTTCTTAGTTTGGAGCATGTCCTGATTACTATGGACAAATGGAATGCTCCAAATAGGTGCATGAGGTAGAGCACAAGGCTGGCTGGGACTGAAAAATGACAAAAAGCTTAGCACAGAGGGCTGACCCTGGCAGGAGAGGGCGAGGGGAAGGAGGTGGCTGGGAAGGCACTGAGTGCATTGATGGGAATGGAACATCTGCACAAAAAGGCGCAGCAGGACTGGAACCACAGCCCCTAGTAGAGAACGTCCTCGAAGCCGAGCAGCAGGAACCGGTGCAGGGCACTTGGCAGGTGCAGCTGGGACAGGACTGGAAGCAGCCGACCCTCCAGGAGGGTCCTGAGGGTGCAGCGAGCCAGGTGCTGCAAGGAGCGAGGTCTGTGCTCCAGGGAGAAAAGCGACTGGTAGAAACGTGGGTATTTCTACAGAGAGAAGAGAGGACCAGAGACAAACAAAGGTGAAGATATCACCCTGGGAACAGAGGTAGAACCAGACACCCATTTGCCTTAGTCACTATGGTGCATTTCCCTGTCCCAAACAGCACCATCCATGTGTCTGGCAATCCGTCTGCCCAGCCCCTGCCCTGCCCTGCCCTGCCCTGCCCAAGACCTCCCAGCCCCAGCTGTCCTTGGCACCCCCTGCCAGAGCCTGGATGTGTTCTCCAGCCAGCGGCAGGCATTCCTTCCCTCACCTGTACAACCTCTGCTGGAACTGCTTCCACCCAGTCCTCAGAGACACGCACGTGGGTGTAGCTGTTCACCAGGGCCTCGATGACACGTGGGCAGGTGTGGCAGTACCGCAGCACCTGAACACAGGGAGGGAGAAAGCAGGTGAACAGCGTCATCGGGCAAGGTCCTACAAGCCCCACTGTCACCTCCTAAGATGCTGGAAGGACTCATGTCCTTCCCTCATGCCAACCCAGGAGAGCAAAACCACGGCAGGTGTAAAGGGCTAGAGCATCCCTCCTGCAAAGAGAGTGACTGAGCCAACATGCACAGCATGGCTGCCTTCAGCACAACTGGGTCCTCACAGCCTCTCCTCAGACACTGGGACCAGTGCAGACGGCTGGGATGATGAACTGCATCAGCCTCACTGCTTAAACATAAATGCTCTGCTTTATGCCAGGCTCCTTTCCTCACATGTCAATAGTTGGAGCATGAGCTGTTCTGGGGCAGGAACTGGCACCGGTGTTATGAGTATCTGGACCACAGCACACTGTGCCTCTGTTGAGGGCTGCACCAGGGTCCCAGGGATGCAGGATTGTTCTTGTTCAGCATGGGGCTGCAGAAACATCCTGTCCCCATGTCCTAAGCAGTGCTGCATCCGTGCCAGGAGCTGCACAGAGGCCCAGAAGATGTCACACATATTTGTACAATGCGTCTCTGGTGTGTCCCATGTCCGTGCAGGTGCAGGTGACACACTGATGCCGTGTACCTCACACCAGTGCGGCCTTTGGAGCACACCCCACCCAGGTGAGGTGTAGCTGCACAGAGGCAGATCCCCCTGGCTCCAGGCTCCCACTCCCCATGGCCCAGGCCAGCAGTAGCTGTCAGAGTCTATTCTGGCTGTACCAGTGATCCTCATTATCTGGCGTTAATAGGAGATTAATTAGTGTTAATTGTTGATTTTCCTGTATTTTCCCAAAGGGGAGAGCAATCTGCTGATCTCCGGGCTGAGTAATTATTGCACTGCTCAGGAATTAAGACAGGAAATTAACCCTTTGTCTGCTGGTGTTTTACAGAAACAGCAGGAGCTGGAGGGTGTGCCCCTGAGAGGAAACACCTCCAGTAGAAAGGGAACAAGAATTTACAGAGCAAGTAATTATGTAAACTGGGTGAGTACTGTCCACACAGCCTAGCAGACAAAAGCAGGAGAATCCTACAGGAGAACATACCTCAGAAGCAAACACCAAGGATTCCCATACCAGTAATGCCATTTCTTCCTCCCCAGCCCCTGTGCAGAGCAGGGCAGGACAGTGAGCAGGTTGGTATGGAACAAGCCCTGCCGTGACAGGAGAACTCTCGCTTGCACTGGGGCCCTGATGTTCACAGCCTTCCCCTCCCACCACACCGCAGGCACCGCTGGAGCTCACACCTTGAGGAGGGAGCCTGGCCAGATGCGGACGGCTCCATGGTTGAGCAGGGCTTGCACCACGAGCTCCGGGTGATGCTCTAGCTTGTAGGCAGTTACTTGAAGGATATTATGCAGGGCTGTGTTGCCACCATAGTTCATAACATTGACGTTGGCACCCCGGGCCAGCAGTAACTCTGTGATTTGAGCATTGGCATTCTTGCAGGCCAGGTGAAGTGGGTGCTGCCGGTCCCGATCCTCAGCGTTGATGCTGGCACCACTCTCCACAAGCAGCTGGCACACCCGGTAGTAGCGGTCCATGTCCTGGGGCTGATGGCGCTGAGCACAGGCAGCATTCAGTGGTGTTTGCCCCTCCTTGTTCTTTGCTTCCAGCTCTGCCCCATGGTGCAGAAGCAGCTGGACGTGCTCTGCCAGGCCGTGCTGTGCCGCCACATGCAGTGCTGTGTCCTCCTCCTCCTCCGTCCGACTGTTTGTACTGGCACCGTGCTGCAGCAGCTGCCGGACACACCTGTGTGAGCCAAGGTGACTTGGTGACAGTCTTTCATGTCCAGCTTCCATACTACCCCTCAGCCTCCACATCTATACCACCCCACAGCTTTCACTTTTCCCGAGTCCAAAAATCCCTGCTCCTCATGACCTGGAGCAGCAATATTAAGCCAGGATGACCAATGAGCAGAGATACTGACACCCTAATCCAAGTGAACTCTCCACAGGTCTTTATAAGTGTCATTGCACCCAGTGTCTGCTCATCCACACAGTGGATTCGCTTGGGGATGCCTGAAGCATCGCAGTGTGACCATTGGCTCCGTGGTGCTAGTGGGCAGCTGGACAGCAGCACCTGGCTCAGCTGTGTCCGCTGAGGACTCGAGCTACAGTCACCTGTTTGACCTCAGAGGTGACCCAGGCTCAGGAAGAGGAACCAAGACCACTCCATTCAGCAGCCACTGCTGCACCCACCAGCCCACCTGCAGGGATGAGGAGGGACCCCTGTTACATGGGATGAGGCTTAAGGAGGAGTGAGGCCAGCCCCCTGGGCAGGACTCACTCGATGGAGTCTGGGCTCTTGCAGAGGTGCAGGGGTCTGTAGCCATCCTCAGAGACAGCCTCGGGGTCAGCTCCGGAGCTGAGCAGCAGGCGCACGCAGTCGGTGCTGGCGGCTGCACAAGCCTCGTGCAGGGCAGTTTTGCCCCCCGGAGCGAAGTCGACGGCAGCACCCCGGAGCAGCAGGAGCCGTAGGCAGTCAGTGTAGCCCCGGCTGGCCGTGATGTGCAGCGGTGTGGTGAGCTCCTGCTCGTAGCTCAGAGACCACAGTCCTACAGGAAAAGAGAGGTCAGGGAGCCACATCCAGCAACAGTGCACAAAGACCTGCTCTTTCCTCCGGTTTCCTGATGTAGCTCCCCCCACACTCCAAAGGACTCAGGTTTCCCCTCAAGAGATTGCCAGTCCCTTCCCTGCAAGGTCCCTGTATTTGGACTGGCTTGCCAAAGGCCTTCAGGCCTCCCAGTCATGCTGACAGGGAGCTCCAGGGAGCTCAGGGCAGAGGCTCTTCCTAGGCAGTGTGCTCTTCACCTGCAGCTCAGGTGAGCAGTGTTCTCCTCACCTGCAGCTCAAGTGGGCAGTGTGTTCCTCACCCGCGACTCAGGTGGGCACACAGGGTTTCTGTTGTCAGGAGCACAGTGGACAAAGGGCCTGGGGCACCAATGGGGCTGAAGGCAATGAGATGTCTGAGCCAAGTACCATGCAAAAAAACCCCATAAGGAACCAGGCAGTAAAACAGAGAGGTGTCAGAGCTGGCTGCCGTGCACACAGGAGACTCAGACAAGCCCTGAGCAGGATGCAGGCAACAAGCTTCAGCAGAGATGGACATCTAGGGCCTAGGAGAGAGCAAGGGACTGAAATGTGCCAGCTTTCAAAGATGCTGACCCAGCTGGAACCATCGCTGAGCTGGTGCAGTCTGCTGGCAAACAGCCTGCAGATGCTACAGGAAAATAGCTCCTTAAACTGTGCTTCCTGCTGCCTGTCCAGGCTGGGCTGGAGGGCACATCCCAGGCTGCATGGCATGTTCAACACTACATCCTCTCAGTTCCTTCTTGCAGAAGCAGCATGCAGTCTACTGTGTTTCCCAGGGCGAGGTTCAAACTGAGGAACTAACTAAGGGCTGTGACAATTCCCTGTCCAGCACAACCTGCAGCAGGACCCAGCAGCCCCGTGCAGGCTGCACACACAGCACAGGCATGCTGGGGTGAGCTGCAGGGCTGGTTGCAGAGGACCACCCAAAACTTGATTCTCCTTTGCCCCTAGGGGAACCCAAGCAATTCCCAAGCACTTGCACAACTCCTGTGGGAAGGGCCAGGTTCCCTAGATGCACCCCATGCCCCCAGACATACACACGCCCTTCCACAAGGAGCACACGATAACCGGAACACATCCCTGTGCTCTCACTCCCATTCACACTCCTCTGTAACCCAAACAGTACCTGTAACACACAACCCCAGCAGAGGAATGCCCCTCAGCACATGGCACAGGCTGAGCCCTGCTGTCTGCCCACCCACTCCCCTGCATACTCAGTCCACGGGTGTTGAAGCGGTAGTTCTTCCACTCTTCCAGGTCACTGGTGTCAAACACAGTGCTGGGGTACAGGTTGTTGTGAGGGTTGCTGAGGATCTCGGCCACAGTCCCCTGATCCCCAGCCAGCAGGGCCTGCCAGTACAGCTGGGCTGGGCCGTCTGCCTGCCGTGTGCGGATGCACTCCTGGATCTTGTCGCCTTGGCCTGTGATGCTGTCCATGACAAACACCCAGACTCTCCTCAGAGACCAGGGCAGGACCTGCTGACACAGCCCCACCAGTGCCCTGTGTTCTGGTCGAGGGGCTGCCTGCCTGCCTGGGGCGTTCTGCACAGAGCAGGAGCATGTCATACCCCTCTTTGGCCCAGGCTGGGCACAGCTCAGGTCTCAGTTGTTCTATTTTGGGAAACCTTGTGACCAAACACTGTGGCCAAGAGGCCAATAAGGGCTCTCTACTCAGGCAACAGTACCTCTACAGTGCCCTGCTGTGAAGGGAAAGCCCCCAGGCAGGATAGGGGAGCCTCAAGGGTAGAAATGAGGACAGGACATCACTAAGACAACAGAGAGGGAAGTTGTCTCGTGCCCAACCAGCCTGTCATTGCCCAGTGCTGCCCAGACCACAACAGCATGACCCCATCAGCCTTCTGCTCCATACACATCTCCATGCCTTCACCCATCCCTCAGCTCCTTGCACATCTCCAGCACTGCACATCCACTTGACAGTTCCACCCAAGCCTTTGGCACTAGTCAGGTATTCAAACAAGCCACAGGACAGCTCTTTTTAATTAAAAGCCAAAGGAGAGGTACAAATAGGCACAAAGATGGGAAACACAGAGGGTATTTATCCTTTAGATCTCTTCCTCCTTTTTCTAGATATCCAACCAGACTTGCAGAGAACCCCTGCCTGACTTTAGTGCTCCTTTTCCATCATCAGACAGTCCCCCCACTCAGGGTTGCTCACTGCTGTCCTGTCACCTGAGATGGAGCTTTCCTCTGGCCCCACTTGGCTGCATGCAGTCACCCTGCCCACCTTGGTCACAGAACATCACTTGTTACTCCAGGGCATCAAGACAGCGTGCATTTTGTTCACATTGTGTGTTCTAGAGAACACATCAAACTGCATTGAAGCCTAGTTGTGTTCAGTTTAATATTGTGTCGTGGAACCACTCAGATTATGCAGCTAAACACAAGTTAAGTGACCCCAATAGACACCAAGCAACAATTACCAGGGGATCAGAGCAGAGTGTAAGACAGGGAACTTTACTCTTCTCAGTAATGAAAATAAATTAGCAAGTTCTGTACTGACAGTCTCCAGCTTGCTCTGTCTGTGTAGACTTCACCTTGTCTGACTGAAATGTAGCCTGTGAAAGGGTAAAAAGAGGGAATGACTTGCCAGATATTCTTAGCGAATGGGACACGATTTCCCTCCCAAATTTAAGCAGGTATCCCATGAAAGCTTGAGGTTCCCAGTCACAAAAGTATCACCAAGGAGGCAGAAGACTGTGTGAACTAGCTTCGGTGACACCAGACACTTTACACTTCCTCTGGGCTAGTTAAAATATCAATGGGCGTGTCTTGGGAAAGACCAGGTCACTAGAACCTACTTTTAAGGTCACTGGCTGGGTCAGCTTTAAGAACCTGTCCTTACAGGCCCATGAGATACAGAGCCAGGCCTTGGGTAGCATGAAGGCTTAGTTTTTGTTCTATACCCTTATCTGATAAATTTGGCAGCATGTTTTTGTTCTGTTCTTGATGAATGGTCTTGTTTGATTGTTTTTTTCATCTTGAAACTTTGGTGATAAGGGCAGTTTCTGTGTGAGGTTGTTTTAAATCGCCCGTTCTGTTTTCTTTGGGGCACAAACTTCACAGCCAGCCTTCTGTGGAAGAGGATGGTATAGTTATGGCCTCTCCACACCTGAAGCTCTTAAATTCTGTGAGTCTACCTGCACCGCATCACTTATGGACAGCAGCAAGGACAAGGGCATGTCCAGGCTGCTCAGGACAGCTCTCCCTTGAAGACATCAGCTACGCTGCTTACTGAAAAGCTCACAGATGACACTGATGAGAAGGTAAGTATAAGCAAGCAGAGAATATGGCAGCATGTGTGGTAGCCACAAGATGTGCCTGGGTGAGGTACAGGGACATGTACAGATGGGAGGAAACACAAAGGATGATCATCTCCTACCTCCTGTCACTCAGGACAAGCTTGCTTCCACCATCTTTCTGGTAAGCTGGCTTCCTGCTCCCCTTACTGAATCCATCTCATGGAACAGAACAGCTTTCTGATGCCTTCTCACCCATGCACTCTCTCCACTTCACACATATTTCACATCCATCCCAGCAATCTCAAACAAGACAATCCTGAAGATGTGCCTCTCTGGCAGCCATTCTAAAGGCCCTATTCTCACCACTTCCCAGTAGATCTGCCCCTGGACACCTTTGACAAGCCTGCTACCATTTGTTCCACAGCTCTGGAACCCTTCTTCCTTATCCAAAAGCCATTATTCCCAAGTCCCTCTTCCACCACTCTTTCTCCACCACTGCAGATTCCTCTCAACACTTTTCTAAAGTGCCTGTGCCCCTTTTCCTGGGCCCCATCCTGGGCACTTTCAATCCCCCCACATCACAGCCTTGCACACCCACCACGTTTCCTGCTAGTCCAGCGCAGCTCATCGCCCCTGGTCTCAATGATGAGATTGATGGCTGCGCTCTTGGTGAAGTACTTCTGCACCATGTCCAGGTCTCCAGTGAAGAGTGCATTCTGGACCAGCAGATCCCGGCACTCCAGTGGCTCCAGGCGGCTGTGCTGGCATCCCTGGCCAGCTGGGCTCAGGCTGCGCTCACTGTGGTGGTACAGGGACCTTACATTGTGAGAAAACTTCCACTGATCTGGCTGCAGCAAGTGTTGTGTGGCAGAGCCGAGGGGGAAGGTGCAGTCCATCATGGAGAACAAATTGGGTGAGTGTGAGCCACAGAGTAAATTAACTGCTACAGGAGAGACCTTCTTGTCCAAGGGTTTGTCCTTTGCAGATTGCCCCTAGCTTCCAGTTCCCCAGAGTGTGGCTGGACTCTGGCACGGGCCTGACTCACCCAGTATAAATAGTCCAGCTTGGCAGCTGTCCATCACCACCTCCCCTTCTTCCAAGAGCTTATTTTCAGCTGCTGGGTGCAATCACCAGCACATGGTTGGCACAGGAGAGGGGTATCAGGCAGCCTGGAAACACTCTCTACGTGCTTGTTTGCTCTGCAAAGTCCCTGCTCCACACTGTGCTCCCACTGGGAAAGGGACAGAGCAAGGTAGGGGCAACCATTGGCAGGGTGAGCTTGGGAAAGGCCTGAGGCAGACACGTGATCAGAAGTCATAAGAGACTGAGGGCAGGGCCCTTCCCCATGGGCAACTCCACAGGGACCATAAGGCCCTCACAAGCACCAGACTCTTCTCTGAGAACCAGCCCCTTCACTGGGGCAACAAGGCTGACTGCCCACAGGGCTGGGCAGGATACAGGAGGGCAGGGAGGCAAGTCCTGGGAAGAGCAGCTCATGTGACACAAACCGAGTTCTGTGGCAATGAGAAAGAAAGTCTCCTGTGAAAACCTCGAGTTTTTGGGGCTGGGGTTTCTGCTTTTTTGGGTGGGGGAGGAGGGGGTGAACTATTTGGTTGTTGTTCTGTTGTTGGGTTTTAAAAAAAAATTAAGCCCATTTAGATTTGACCCTGTCACATTGGTTCCTAACCGCAATAGAGTTCTTTGTGGTGTGGCTGGAGGTGCTGATCAGACAGGGAGCTACACTTTGCTTGTGTTCCATTTTGTGTCTGTTTCCAGAGCAGAAAAAAGGACTATGTATGGACCTTGAAGACCCAAAAGGTCCATGAACTGCTCCAGGACTCCTGTCTGCCTCCAAGAGTTGTCAAACATGATGCCCATTGCTGCTGCACAGATGCTCTGTGCCCATGTGTTCCTGCAGCATCCCACTGGTGCAGCACTGGGGAAACAGACCCATTGTTCTCCTGAAGGTTGCAGTGGCCATATCTGAAGCTCCACTGTGGAATCCGCATTCAAGCTTCACAAAGTGAACACCCAGGCACAGGTATGAGAGGAGGGCACATCTAC
>NW_008685951.1:18025-19078 GCF_000695815.1 Acanthisitta chloris | reverse complement strand
AGGGCCTGCCTCATCCCCTCCTTTGCTGCAGGACTTGCCCAGGAGTCAGGCAGAGGCCCTCAATGGGTCCTCTCTGTCTCATTCTACAGCAAGATCAAAGAGTCAACAGGTCCAAGAGCTCCCAGACTGATGTAGACACTAGGAATGGCAGTACTGTAAGGATTTTCATACAAGTTCTATGTCTCCCTCTAGGCACAACCACAGTCCAGACACACCTAGAGAGACTTCTCCAGCCTCAGTGCCTGCATGGAGCACAGCTGAAGGACAGGACACCCGAGCAACAGTCCCATCACCAAGCCTGCTCCATACCTCCTTGTTCCGAAGGGCAGCAACATCCAACTGCTGTGACCTGACTGTGCCCCTTCTTCTGCCACAGAGGACACCAGACCTGCCTTGTCAAATCAATGTCTCCATGGCACCAAGCACAGCAGCCATGGTGGGGGAGAAACGTTCGGAGCCGCAGGACGAGGTTGTGCGGGGAGTGAGCAGTGTGAGTGTAAACGAGCCTGGAACGAGTTTGTAATATGCATGTGTGGTGCGGCCTGCGCAGCGTCATCACAATGGCACAGGCACTTTCCCGCCTCATTGCCTCCCAAATGGATTTTAAATATCATTCCGAGGACACAATTATTTAAAACGCTGAACTAAACACTCACTAATGGGAAAACGGCGTGTGGCCTGCAGCAGCCATTCCTCATGGGGCCACTCTGCCCATGTCATCCTCCAGCCCCACACCCTGCATGGGGCCACATGGAAGTGTCCTCCTCCTGCCTGGCGGCCAACCAGGGCACCACTGGTACCTGACCTGAGCCTAGCCCAGTGCACATTGCTTACAGGACAGCACACTCTTTGCCCCTGTCCCATTGTCCTCCGGCCCCAGAGAAGTCCTGGCCCAAGCATCCGGGCACCAGGGGCATTGCGAGTCAGTCCCCGGGGCTCCCACAGTCCCTGAAGTTTTCACAGCCCCTGGCTACAGCTCCATGTCAGGGAGCACCTCACCAGACAGAAGGTCTCAGCCTCCCCCCTGTTTGGCAGCAGGTAATACGGGGCTCC
>NW_008685951.1:0-17987 GCF_000695815.1 Acanthisitta chloris | reverse complement strand
ACCCCTGTAATATGGCCCTGGAAGTTAAGGATATGGCATAAGATTTACTTTTTCACTTAATTAACTTCTAAATACCTCCCCCACCCTGCTGACACAATCCCAAGCAGGGAGATGAAGGAGGCAGCATTATTGTTGGCTACATCCAAGACACCAGAGTGAACAGAGCATGAAGAGGGAAAAACAAGGAAACAAGCTATTTGCAGCAATCCTTGCTGGGGAGGACATAAATGGAGACACAGCTCCAAGGATGCCGGTCCCATTACAGTGCTGGCAGCATCAGGGATGACAGAGCCTCAGACAGGAGTGTGTGTGCTCACTGGGGAGTGCCTGCCTGACCTTTGATCATCACTCATCTCCCTCCCTCTAGGCTGGGATTCCAGGCCACCACGAGCTACAGACTCACAGTTACCATTACTCAGGGACAACAGCCTACTTCAGACTAAACAGAGAAGGGAAGGGACACAGACCAGCACTGTCCCTACACAGCAGCAGTTGAGCACAGAGAGGATGAGAGTCCCTTGCTGTAACCGTGGCTGTACATCAGAGGTTCATATTTTAACAGCTTTGGCATCACCAGAGCTATCCATCACCAGCTCATTTTCCTGCGAGTGCTGAACCATTCCTGCCTCTGCTATTTGGAACAGTGTCTAATGATGCACCGGAGCAGCCACCTGGCAGCATGGCTGCCAAGGGACACAACATGGGAAGAGGAATACATGCAGGTCTGCACACTGCTGCCAGCCTCCACTGCCCAAAAAGCTCCCTCCCCTCAAACCTGCTCCACTCAGACCACAGGGATGCTCTGCCTCATGGTTCACCCCTCGAGACAAAGGGCACACACTCTCAAGCCATTGTTCTCTGATATTTTTGTGAACGCTCATTCAGTTTGTCGCACTGTAGCACTCTTTTTGAGAGGCCAAAGAGTGGACCATGGCAAAAAGAAAGAGATTGCTTCTAGTCCATGAGCATGTATTGCTCAGTAAGAACACAGATATGGGGCAAGGGGCACACAACTTGACAGTGCTGAAGTGTTGCAGTGCTAAGAACTCACTGGGAGACCTGCAAGGACACAGACAGAACTGGACAAAGACAGACTCAGAGCAAGGCAGCCCTCAGACACTTTGGAAGTGCCTGCATAGGCTTCACATTAAACTTTGCCTTTTACTGCAGCCTGAATGCTTCTGCATCATTCTCTCAGTGAGCAGTGTTCTGTGAATCCCTGCTGGGTGGCAGAGCCTATCTCCTCCTCCTCCATCCAGATCTCATTGGATCCACTAGAACAAGGTCATGGAGCTGCAAGTCCAGTCTGGAAGCAGCTGAGCTGAGGAGCAGTCCTCACCAAAGCTAATCTGTGTCAAGCAGAGAGTGATTCCTCAGGAAAGGATGACCATGTATGACACCCTGTGCAGACATCCCAGGGCAGCTCCACGGGAATGTACTGAGGGGAAACAAGCAGCAGGACCCCTGTACGGTAAGAGATTAACACATCTCCATATGGGAAATGTGAAAGGGACAATCTGGGCAGGTTCAGTGCACAAGGACAACATCTTTCTGCCTCTCAAATTTGGTGCAACTGCACTGCCTGTCCCTGTCTGTGAGAAAATGCAAGGATCTAGTAAGAAGAATATGAAGCCAATCCTCAATTCCATTCTTCAGGCCTTTGGGGGCCAGGGGTGAGGGGGTAAGGAGGGAATGAGACATGAAGTACAATCCACAAATGTGAGTATGGGAGAATCGAGGGCCTGCACCATTAAAGCCTTACTCCTCTGGGGCTCACCATTTACTAGGTGCTCTACCAGACACCTCCAGGAGACAGCCACTCATCTCGGCATAAATCTGCACCTGACCCACACAGCCAGCCAAGTATCTGCCAAGAGAGCCGGGGTACCAGGAAAGGAGACTGCACGGTGCACACACAGGCAGCCTGCTCCGAGCTGAGCACCACGGGGCTCCTGCCTATGCCGCAGAAATGGATCTGAGATCAGGTAGTCAGAGAGACCCATCTCCAGGGCAGGAGCAGAACTGCAGCTCCAGGCTGTCCTCAGCTCTACCCATCCCACGGAAAGTATGACTGCACATGCCACAGCTGGGGAAGTGGGAGAGCTGCTGGAAAGGGGAGCAAGCACAGACATATGGCCTAGGGAGCAGTAGAACAGACTGGGCAAGGAGATGGGCTGCTCACTAGCTGGATGTAAATGGAGCCTGCTCATCCTCCTGCTCTGTGGCTGGACATTCCCAGCTCTGCCTCCAACCGCTGCATTTGGACAAGCGATCCCACAAACACGGCTCACAGGCAGCCTGCACACAGCCACTGCCGCTGGCACCAGCCTCTCAGCCTCTCCCCGGGGCACAGCCACCGCCAGGGTTAGAGGAAGGAAAAGAAATGCAGACTTGTTGGGTGAGGTGCTGTTCTGCCCCTGTGCTCAGGACCAGTTCTGGTGCAGGCTGGCCATGATGAAGACAGCACTCCTCAATGCTGTCCTACAGTCAAAAGGAAATGGAGCACCTAGTACAGCCCCTTCCCTCTCTTCCATAGCCAGCCCCACTCCATAGCAGCAGGGTTAGGGCTGAAGGTGAAATGCTCAGCTCCAATTCTGTTGCCTCCTGTACTTCCTCTAGGAGCATCATGGACATTCTGTCTGGCCCACACTACCAAGCTAAGCTGGCCACCATCAAAGATCAGCACTTGTCACAGCTTGGCAGCTCATAAGACTCAGCATCACCTCACAATCTTGTGAAATCCAGGATTGCCTCACATACTATCACCTCAGACTTAACACGGCTGTGGCTCCTCTTGGTACTCCTACCCCAATGTTGGTTGCCACCAGAAGTCCATAGAACCAGGCATCCAGTCCCAACACAAACCTGGCAAAAGGCACTGAAACATGTTGCCCAGAGAACTTAGAGATGCCCTAAGTGCTCAAGGCCAGGTTGGATGGGGCTTGGAGCAACCTGATGCAGTGGACAGTGTCCCTGCCCACAGCAAAGGAGTGGAACTGAATGGATTTTAAGATCCCTTCCAACCCAAACTATTCTATATTATTCTATGACCTCCACATCTCTACCCAGAACACAGCCCACATTTTTCCTTCACTCCACCACAGACCCTGGGGTGGCATATTTGTGCAGGAACACCATGGACAGACCCACACAACCCAAGAAGATGATGTGCTTACAGGGTAGCTAGGCTGTACCACTACAGCCCAGGAGGGCATGGCCTCCACCATTGCTCTAGACACAGCACTCAGCCCTGTGGACTGCCTGGGCTCCATCTGAACAGACAGAACCTGCTCATACTTCCTGCAGGGCCCTGGATCACTCCTGTAGGAAGCACCTGGGGGATACAATGAAAGGCAGCCAGGACCAGTCATTAACATGATGGTCCAAGGTAGAACACAGGACACTCAGTCCTAGCCCAGTTTATAACTGGGCAAGACAAAGTTGTCTCTTCAAAGTCGCTGGAAGCAAGAAAGATGATGGGCACAAGTCCTAAAAAGAAAACACTGTTTGTTTCTCCTGTCAGTCCAGCTTATTTTGTTTCTGCCTTAGTTTCTACCCAAAAGGCAGAAAGTTTTCACCAGGAGAAAAAAAACCCCAAACAAACAAGCACAAACCAAAACAAAAATCAATGGAAAACCCCACAACCCCCCAGAAAAAACAGAATGAAACACCTTTGAAAACAGTTTATAAATATAAGAAAAACCCTCTACCCACTGCTAACTGCACCCCACTGACCCAGAAGAATTCAGCCACTGCTCTGACCAGTACAAACTGATGGCCTTGGCAAAGAGACCCAGCACAGTAAGAAAGCACTTTAAGAACAACAGAAAAGGCAAAGAGAACAGAAGCTTTTAGCAGTCAGGAATCTGAAAACTGGAATGTTTGGAGAACTGTGGAGAGCCCACTCTGCTTCCCTGGACTCTAGCTCTCCCCAGGCATGCCCTGTGATCCTTGCTCCTAGTCGTATGTGGTTGCTTTCAAACAGCAGCTATTCTCCCAGCCCAACCAAACAATCCCCACAGCCACAGTTCAAACTGCATCACAATTTACAAAGCAAAGAATAAAGACAAGATCTGTGCTTTTATACATTTTTATTTTTATTTGCAGGCAGACAACAGGAAGTTTTGCTTTTTCAGATGAGTAAGACTGTATAACAGCTCCTGGAGGACTCCACAGGAAGCATGGCCTGGGCTGGTCTCACTGGGGTCCAGCTGGTCACTTGCTGCTGGTGTACTTGGTGACAGCCTTGGTGCCCTCAGAGACAGCGTGCTTGGCCAGCTCTCCGGGCAGCAGGAGCCTGACTGCTGTCTGCACCTCACGGCTGGTGATGGTGCTGCGGTGGTTGTACTGAGCCAGGCGCGCGGCCTCCGAGGCCAGTCGCTCGAAGATGTCATTGATGAAGGAGTTCATGATGCTCATAGCCTTGGAAGAGATTCCAATGTCCAGGTGCACCTGCCAGGTGATAACCGAACACTGTCTCACACACTCATTGCCCTGGAGGGAGCATAAGGCCACAGCCACTCCAGAAAAGTAGGGCCCCACTTCTCATCCCAGACAGGGCACTTGTACCACAAAGGAACCCACAGTTGTCACCTTGAGGGTCTCAAGTCATGGGATATTTGCGTTAGACTGAAGAGAGGCTCCCATAATGTTACAGCAACTTTGAGACTGTGCTGGTGGGAACCTCCACACAAGCCCCCTGGAAAACAAGGCTGTGAGGGGTGGAAATGCCCTGTCTCCAAGTCCTGCCTATAGGCTGATACTGACAACTATGGCCTAGAAAGCTCATGGCTACCTCCAGAAATTCTTTTTCTCATCTCCCCATCAAAAATCACCAGAGATATTTTAGTACCTACTCACAGGGCCAGCAGCAGCTGTACCTGACCTACTGACTCGATTACTAATTCAATTACTTTTTCAGGCTGAGCCATACACCAGAGCTTGTTCTCTCTAGGAAACCCTTTCTGGTCTAGATCCATCTCTTGCCTCCTACACTCAGAATCCCCCTCCCAGCTTCTGGGCCTCAGCTAGGGCTCTCCTGTACTCACTCACCCTTTTATTTTCATCTCACTAAAAAGCAGATTTTCCTTCCTTCCTCTTTGTAGGGTTAACTTGCAATAAACAGAAGCAACTTTATGGATGAAGCAGTTTCTAGTAGAAAAGAAACACTTACCTGCTTCAGTACTCTGTAGATATAGATTGAATAGGCTTCCTTTTTCTTAAGCTTCCTCTTAGGCTTCTTGTCCCCTGAAGTGGGAGCATGACCACGGTTCTTCCCAGGTTCTGTGCTCATCTCAGTCTACAATAAAGCAAACATCAACAGAGCAACCAGCAGATGCCATGGGGCTGGTTATATAGGAGAGGCAGCAGAGCCGCACCTGCTTCAGATGCAGTTCCCAAGGAGCAGGAGGAGTACACATGTGTGGCTGATGATTGCACTTTGCACTATGTGAAGGGCAGCTGGCCTGAGAGGAGCTTGGAAGTGACAGATTGAATTAAACTTTCAGACCTAAGAAAACATTTGAGGGTGATCTGGGCAAAGAGGGGGGCAAGAGCAGAAGAATCTGATTCACAGGGGACAGAATTGCCAGAGAAGAGCTATTCCCAGGTCCACCAGGAGCTTGGAGAAAGGAGGAATCCTGCTTTGATGCAAGGGTGTGAATTGGAGTACCCAGTATACTGCAGAATCAAATGAGTGGAACATCTCTGATATGGAGCCACATCTCTGGTATGGAACAGGTAATGCTGCTAATGGAAACTTAGTAACTGGAGGGAATGTTGGTCCAGTGGTGGAACAACGGCATTATAAACACCCCACCAGCCAGATTCCCCTCTCTGTCTCAGTTAGCCTGCTCTTGGGATCTTACCTGCTGCACACAACAGTGCTTGGACTGCCAGGAGGGAGGCACTGGAGGGCTGACACCCTAAGCATAGATTTGATCTATCTTGGAAACCAGTAATCACACTAGTGAGGGTAAATATGACACAGGAATTAGGCTAAGCCAGGAAAAATGTGCAGCAACACGGTAGACAAGTGAACAAAACAGAAAGTTTTCTGCCCTTTGGAGAGAAAAGGAAGCCTTTCAGCAGGCACCACAACAGCCATTTCATAAAAGGACAATGATTGTTTTGGGGTCAGGACACCAGGGTCTTTGTGCTGCCATGCACAGTCTCCTTCTCAGGAGTACGTGTCATACTGGCACATCCTGAGCAAATCACATCTTCCAAGGACTGAGTTCAGGACGCCTAATCAACCAGTGACTCTGCTACTGCTTGTGCAGCTCACAGTTGAATTGTTCTATTCTTGGCCTGTCCTTGTGGGGAGGCACCTGAACATCCTCCCCTAGTGCAAGTAACTGTCACAGTGACAAAGGGGGGGATCAGTGTCACAGAGAGGCTTCTTTCTCCCAGGAACTGAAACATTAGTGGTCAGGTGGGACAGGTCGGAATGGTCGCATCAGCACATTTGTGAAGGAGAAGGGGTTTGAAGACATGGGGTAGTGGGATAATCTGGGAATGGGAGTGACTCATACTGGGAGTAAGGAGCAAGTGACATCCCCACTTGTGCTTTTTAAGAGGCTGTGCCTTGACATGGAACAGCACAGGGCTTGCCCCTCTGAGGGACCCTCCAGCACTCCCTGATCTGCAGAGCTGTGAACAGGTAAGACCTTTGTGTTGAGGGATACTCCTCACTGCCATGGGAGATGTGTCACCTTGGTCTCAGGTCACACCACACAGGGGGCCTCTCATGCCAAAGGAGCTGGGGGCTGTTGTATCCCTCCCCAGATGTTGCTGTGTCTGCCACTGGCAGTGATACATTCACAGCTGGTGTTGCTGACAAAAGTTTTAGTTAGAAGGAAGGCACTAACTGGTTGCTTGGCATTAAGCACAGGGGCCTTTCACATAACAAGGATGGAAGCTCATCCACTGAGCAGTACAGTCAGATTTGGGGAATTACCATCTTCTTCCTTAAACTGCATGTGCTGGAGGCTGTCCATGCTGCTGTGTGCTGGGCTTGACTCATCCTGGCGCTGTTTTGTGGCGCTGCACAAAAACAGGGCAATCTCACAAACCTGCACCTGATGGACTATCTGCCACATCTGACTGTGGCTGTGTTAGGGGCCAACCTCATTTTTAGACTACAGGCCACTTCTTTCACAGAAACAACCATCCTAGTAACTAAGGAGCAATTCTTGTAATTTATCTGTAGTTTTGCTTTTGTGTAAGACCAGAAAAGTCCCAGCTGAAACTGCTCGAAGTGCCACTGCCCCAGCTCATGGCTGCCTCATGTAAATCAGTGCTCCAGGACATCTGCCTGTCACAGCTGCTTTGGTGCAGTTCAACAGTCACCACAGAGCAAATCCAGATTAAATCAAGGCTGATAAAGCACATGAACAGATTTCATTTTACTGTGACCTCTAGGGCAGCTTTGAACATCGATCTGTGGTCCTTGTTTGTAAATCAGAGACATGCCTTCACCCAAGAAGTTCCTCTCCCTTTGCAGCAGCAGACAGGTAACACAGCTCTCTTGTTAGCTGCAGGAGCTACAAGAGTGCTCCAACTACTGCCTGCCATGCCAGTGTCCCCAGGCCCTTCTCAGGACTCATCATACCCAAAGAACTCAGTGTAAGATTGTATACTGCATTTATTATTGCCACCAGATCTGAAAGTGGTGTTAAGAATTGTTGCCAAATTTTTGGTAAGAATAAGGAAGAGTAGGATGAACAGCTCTAGCCTCAGGCAGGACTCTGACCTCACCATTCTCAGAGCTACTTTGCAACCCTTGCCAACTCACCATCTTTCTACAACCTAGAGGGCAGAACAAACAGACATGCATTGATCTATTCTTGTTTAACTTCTGTGACCCATTAGCCTTTAGAGTAATCACTTCCCTGTGGATTGCTTTTACTCCCTCACTCCACCTGATAACTTCTGAATCTAAGTGACTTTTCACTGCCATCTAGACTTTTCTGCAGAACTAACTTGGAAGCATTTATACTAATCTGCATTATTTTCTCAGAAAATACTTTTTTTTTCTCCTCTCAGATCATTGCTAGAAACAGTAAAAACCACAGGGTTCTGCTTTATCTCCTGGAAGCAGCTCCCATTCTGATATTTGTCCAATGCATGACACACAGCTTCCTCAGAGGCAGTCACAGTTTGGATGGCCCTTTTGGGAAATCAAAACCAAGGAAATACTCTGCTCAAAAAGTCAAAGCCAGTCAGTTGGCACTGGAGAAGGCACTGCAAGGGAGCACAACTCCTACATTTGTCCTTCCATTCGCCTAGCAGCATATGCTGCTGGACAGGCCACTGGGCTACAGGAACCTTTCACGTGACCAGTGCAGCCATTCTCATGTGTTTGTAGTGTTTAAAATGATAACTCATTATCCAAAAAAGCTATTTGGTTTGATTTGCTACCTTTTTCTTCAGTACCTTTTAACCACTTCAATAATAAATGAAAAATTTCTTTTATTCACACTTCTGTGGCACATGGTGAAGTTTAAACACCAACTCTTCCAAAAATCTGTTATTGAGAACAAAAATGAAAGTTCAACCAACTTTAGTTGATTTGTCTTTAGTGAAACCTGCGAGGAACAAATAGCTAATTCATAGTCCAAAAATCCTAAATGATTCTCATTATTAGAGAAAAAGCCACCTGTGACACTACACTGGAGAGAACACACACTGGTGCTCCACAGATCTACATTCTGTCTCTACCTTCAGTCTTCAGAATCCTTTCAAGCTGTGTCTGTCATCTACAACAGAAGTGTCTGTGGCTTCTTCCCCCTTGACACCTGCTGTAAATCTGGCACTCACTCCAGCTGAGCAGAGGTGTGAGGATCCTAGGTCCCAGATGTGAGGATCCTGCTCACTGCTCAGTGCCTCCAGAGCTCAGTACTCACCACTGCACATACCCCACAGGTTCTGGCCACAGCTTTGGTTGTACTGAGGAACTGAACCTTTAGCAAGACAGGCTGATCCTCACTCAAAGCTCAGCACTTGCTGACTCACCCCAGCACACCCCAACTACCACAGCTCACAAAACAAGACAAGATTGTTCTTCCCTCTTTATTGACTGATGGAATCTCAGGCAGATCTGTTAATTACAGTGTTAAATAATAGTTAAAAACAAACCAAGGCCAGAGGAGTTTGAAGTATCTAAACTGAAGCAGAAATTGGGAAGGAAGAGGCAGGAGAAGCTGGGCTGGGGTCTCCACTTGTATATCACTGCAGCTTGGACACTCTGACAGCCACTGCCGTGACCCCAGGCCATTAGATGCCAAGGCCTGGCTCGGATGGGACATCATCTAAATATGGAAACGGTTGCCCAAATGCAGCCAGATCGGGAGAGAAGAGCTCTGTCCAGACACAGAGGTGCAAGGCAAGTCGAGGGGAAGCAGTATTGCAGCAATCCTAGAACACAGCCAGTGGGAGCAGCAGTCCCACTCCCGCCGGCGGGTGGGCGAGTCGCGTGGCCACGGCCAGCCCTGCAGAGAGCTCTGGCTGGGGCTCCTCAGCTCACACGTTGTGGGTCCGTTTGGTGAGCTGAGGGTCCTCATCCACCAGCTTCGACTTGAGATGCTCCTTGTAGGCAAGGATGTCCCCTTGCCACTTGGTGATTGTCTGCTTCTCACAGACCCAGATCTCCTGTGCGACCTGAGAGGAGGAGAAAGTGGAGGTAAAGGAGGAGGAGGGGGAAAGAAAAGTTTAGTAACTTTCACATTTCAACTACCAAAGAAAAATATCTGCAGAGAGACATCTTTCCAGGTGTTTTCTGCATCTTTTATACAAGATTTTAGAACTGAAAATCCTGGATCCCTCTACATTTCTGGCTTTGTTCATAGACTAAGAAGGAAAGCCTTTCTTGCTGAATTGGGAATTGAAACAAAAGTAGCTCTTGACCTGAACTACTTGCGTATAATACACTGAAAAATAAAGTTATACCTGAACTAGCAAGCAAAGCTATAGCTGACAAATCAGCACCTGTCACTTGCGTGTACATGGTGCAATGTCCTTCTGTGCAGACTGAGTGATAAAAATCTCTGCTAGAACTCCTTCAGTATAGTTTTAAAAAATCTAGTTAAGGCATCCACAGTGTGTCATGACTTCCACTTCTTCACTTCTGGAGTTCTGGTTTCATGGGGTTTTTTCCCTTTCTTTCGAGTACCTAACACTTTCCTGGGGCTAGCTCAGCAATCGTTTAATATGAACACAGCAAGTGAATTGTGCTCAGTGTTTTTATACCTCTCCCATCTTTTGGGGATGAGTAGCAGCCAGTCAGTTGAAAACACCTTGTTTTAATTACTAAAACTGTTAGAAAGGTGCTCTAACAAAACTCATGACTGTCCTTACCTGTTGGATGAGTCTGAAGTCATGGCTGACGAGCATCATTCCTCCTTCAAACTCATTGATAGCATCTGCCAGAGCATCTATGGTTTCTATGTCCAGGTGGTTGGTGGGCTCATCCAGGAAGAGCATGTGAGGGTTCTGCCAGGCCAGCCAGGCAAAGCACACACGGCACTTCTGCCCATCGGAGAGGTTCCTGATGGGGCTCACCTGCCCAACACAGACATGGCTCATGGCTCTGCAGGGACCTGCCACCCTCCCCCACAGCACTCAGGTCTCACCCTGGGTCTCCAGCTGCTCCATTACACAAGAGGCCAAATGTCCAGTCAGACCTGTACCTATACTATGCATCTCCCACCCGTGGAACAAGGGGCTTCTGAAGGACTGTCCACAGCAAGACCCAGCTTGTGCCAAAAGTGTGGAAGGACAGTTGACTGGGGTCTGACTGACACAACCATCAAACTACTCTCAACTTCTGGAGTGACAAATGGGCAAGAACAATGTAAAAATCAATGCAGAACTGCAGCAATGTGGACAACTCCTGTCACAGACGTGATGTGTGACATGCAGGAGCACGGCATGCCCGGACTCAGAGCACCACTGGTGAGCCTACCCTCTTGTCTGAACCAAGTGGACCCCATCCCCAGCTGAGAATCTTTTACCATTTCTGCCTGGTATTCATCTCAGGAATGAGAGATGAGCAAACTAGTTCAAGTTACAATTGAAGTGTGCTTGAGCCTAGCACTACACCACAATTTGTCTTCACATGGATTCTGAGGGGGTCACCCATTCCACCCCACATATTGCTGACAGCCAAAAAAAGTTCCTACAAGCCATGAGCTATTTTTTTCTCCAGTTTCAAAGGCAGATGGAAAAAGCATTTTGATGCTGTGGTGTGCCATGCTGCGTATTATCACACTGTCAGGCATCAGCAGAGCAACAGAAACACAGCAGGTTTACTGCCCTAAAGAGACAAAAGCAAACCTCAACAGCTCACACTCACCTGCTGCTTCCCTGTCAGACCGTATCTACCAATGATTTTCCTCATCTCCTCCTTCTCCTTGATCTCTGGGTAGCATTTCAGCATGTACTCCAGGGGTGAGAGGTCTAAGTCCAACTGCTCTTGCAAGTGCTGACAGAGAAGAGAAGTCAGCTTCAGGCTGTGCAGGCCACCTACATCATGGCCCAAAGCACTCCCCACCTCAGACCCCCCTGGTACCAGATGAGCAGCAGAACACAAGATCCAATAATCCCACCCACAGGACAGCTCCTGTACTGAACTGTTATGAAATAATTTCCATTTCAGGAGGAGAAGTTCTGCTTCAGAGTAGCAGTCTTGTCCGCCACCAAGCACAAGGCAACCAGCTCTCCCATGTCAGGTGGGAGGCTGAAGGAAGGACCAGTCTCTTTGCAGGGTGAGAACTTGAGTCCATTCCATGGAACATGCCCCATCTCCAGGTACAGAAGGGCGGTATTGGGAGGGGCCTCAGAAGCAGAACTAGAAGGGCAAGGTTCCTTATTCCTGACAGTTTTTTCCTCAGCATTCCCTGTCCCTGGGGGCTGCTGCAGGGAGTACCTGGTGGTATCTACCAATCTTCACGTGCGAGTGTTTGCGAATCATTCCATCTGTGGGCAGTAGCTAGAAAGGGAAGATAAAAGCATTTCACCAAGAAATCTCTTCTCTTGTGGTATGCCAGAAATACAGAATTAAGCCATCTCCATTCTGGCACAGGGGAGGCAGCCTGAACAGGTAATAGGAGAGAAAAAGCCCTATACTGCAGCAAGACCTCAGGATTTCCAAGGCCTGACTCAGGTGCTCTGACAAATAAGTGCTGCTTTGTTGAAGATTAGCCCAGGAATAAAGATCCAGAGCTGGGTAGACAATGTAGGGAGCAAACCTCTCCTGTGAGCAGTTTTAGCAGTGTTGACTTTCCGGCTCCATTGGGTCCAACGAGAGCTACACGGGTATCCAGGTCAATCCCAAACTCCAAGTTATTATAGATCCATGGCTGCAAACCACAAAAATCATGACACATATTATGCCTTTCCACTACTCCCCAGAACCTCCCTGCTGCACCTGTAATGCTCTGTCCTCAGCAGACCTAGCATTAACACCACCAGCAGTTTGCTTCACCAGTCATATGCTGCAACCCAATCGGGAAGCTCAGCCAAAAGTCTCCCACTCCCAAACAAGGCAGGAATACAAATCATCTCTGTAGGCACACTTCCCATACTCACCCCATCCTTGGTGTATCTGAAGCTGACGTTCTGCACCATGATAACAGGAGGGGGAATTTTCCCACAGGGTGGGAAGTAGAATGACAGAGTCTGTTAACACAGAATATGCACCTGTGAGACACCCTGGAGCATGAGACAGTCTGGTTAATCCGGTACAATCAGGCCTCGCTACCAACAAGGCATCAGACTGCGACTTTTTGTAAGCCCCTCTGGCAACTCACTCATAGATTTATTCTGATTAGTGCCTGCAAGCTCATCTGCTGGCTAACAAGTTCCTATTTCTCTCCCCTTGATTCAAATGTGGGCTTGTACTCTTCAGACAAGTAGGAGTTGTCTCTGAGCATCCTCCCCCATCTCCTACGAGCCTTAGACATTCATTTCAGATTTCTGTATCTGCAAAATAGCCTTATTAATATGACAAATCCACTTCCATCCCCTAGAAAATTCCTCTTCCCACTGTTCAGCACTACACTATGCTGAGTACAGGGATCCCTGTCATCAGGAAGGGAACCTCGCTCTTGCTCCCAGCTCTGTCAGCCATTCCGGCTCTCTGCTGAAGATCATCCTACTTCTGTAGCTCATGTTTCCAATACTGATCTCTAGATGCAATCCCAGGTCTCACCCTACCTTATCATTCACAACTCTCTCTGTCAAGCCAGAAGCCATCATCTTCTGAAGGGTCTTCTCCTTGCTCTGAGCTTGCCTGGCCAGCTTCGCACTACCATGGCCAAACCGTGCAATGTAGTTCTGCAACAAAACACAGAGTTAGCCAAAAACCACAAGGACAAGGCTGAGGAGGGGCAGGGATGCCCACCTGCATGGGTAGGAAGGTGCTCATGCAGCCAGGCAGGTACCTTCATATGGGCAATCTGATCTTGCTCCCAGTGGAATCGCTTCATCTGATTTTCTTCTAGTTCCAAGCGAGTCTTTACATACTGATCATAATTTCCCTGGAAAGAGACCATGGCTATCAGACACTCCCAGAGAACAGCACCTGTCCCTGCTGATTGTGTGGGGCACCATTTACTCACTGTGTAGTACTTGAGTTTGCGGTTGTGCATGTGGATTATGTTGGTGCAGACACCGTTCAGGAAGTCCTGGGAGTGGGATATCAGCACAAGGATACGTTTGAACCTGTGGCACCACATAAGGTATTAGAGACTAAGCTAGGAAAAGAATTTTAGTCCATTGTCCCTGACGGTGACAAAAGATTTACATGCACCAGATTTCTCTTGCCTGCAACAGAATTGAGAACGGAAAGGAAACATCCTGGGAGACGCTCTGGGAAAGGGGCAGCAAAGTAGCTACACCCAGCTGCAGTAACTCCTGCCAGCACCTTTCACTATGGTAAAACACCTTGCACCATAGGACAGGATCACAAAGAGTCCAGAGCTCACTGCCCACTGATACAGCTGACTGCACTGGCATCACACTTCTATGAGGTTTCAACCTTTGCTGCTTACTTTCCCCTCGCTACAGACTCCCATCTGTTAGGCACTCTGCACCTGGCTCTGCTCCAAATCCGTACAATGATGGGTTAAAGCCTCTCAAAATGAGGTTCAAACTAGTTTCCTAAAACATCTGACTTCTAAAGCAAGGATGCAAAAGGTTCAACTGACAAAGCTGATGGAAAAACCTCTGCAAAGGCAAAGCCCTTCTCAGAATACAGTCCTTTTAGTGCACTCTAGAAAACCTGAGCTTTACAACTATTCCTAAGTTTTCTGCCTTACAGCTCAACATTATGAAAACGACTCACCCAACACACTAGCACAAGATGAAACCAGCACACTCAGATAATACAGCTCTGTGAAGTCAGAGCAATAGTTGGCAGGGAGATGAGCTGGGAGTCAGGTCTGGAAAGCTCACACTACTGGTACAGCACACAGTGCAGGGACAGGCTGCCAAGGCCTGTTACTGGCTTTCAAGGAAGCACTTTTGACCCGGCACTACAAACCAGCATTTCTCATTTCTTCAGTGATGAGGAGACAGGGGCTTGTCTTGAATTCATTGCCCCTGCATCAAGAACCCCATGTAGCAGCAAGCAGAAGGTGTTACTGGTACTGCAACATCCTTATGTACCCACAAGAACTAGAGACAGCTACTCCTGCAGCACTTGCTCACATGCTGACAAGATGTTTCAGCAGAAAAACGCAACCCACAGAAGCAAACTCCTCCGTGCTTACGTTTTCAACTCTTCCTCCAGCCACACGCAGGCATCCAGGTCAAGGTGGTTCGTGGGCTCATCGAGCAGCAGCATGAAGGGCCTAATAAAGAGGGCTCTGCAGGGAGAGGGGAGATGACAGCAAAGGGTAAGTGCAGGTAGCCCAAAGCCTCTCAGCACTCTGCAGACTTGGGAGCAGTCAGGCATTCTCCCAGCAGGCACTATACCACTCACCTGGCAAGAGCCACTCTCATTCGCCAGCCACCACTAAAGTCCTTCAGCTTCTTCCTCTGCATGGCTGGTGTGAACCCCAAGCCGTGAAGGATACGTGAGGCCCGTGCTTCTGCCTTATCAGCATCCAGCTCCTCCAGACGCTCATATAACTCCAAGAGCTTCTCACACTCCGCTAAAAGAGAGTCTGCCTGTCAGCACCTCTGCATAGCTAGGAAAGCTCACAGATCCTCTGCTTCATCCCTACTCAGCCTCCTCCACTCCCAAGCCCGAGACACTTCTTAAGAAGCTGCACAGAATAATTTCATTTTAAAAAAAGTGTCATCCCACTAATGTGGTGCCCATTAGTACAGGGCACTGGGGGGAAAGTGGTACCACAGTATGTGAAAACTCTGTCAAGGAACCAAAATTTTCTTGGGAGGGGAAGGAAAGGGAAGAATGTCTCTTGGGACTCTGAGATCTTTACCATCTTCATGAGCCAGACGTTCTGCCTCTCTCTCCAGCATGGCCCTCTCTGTGTCCACCTCCATCACACACTGCAAGGGCGTCTTGTCACTGGGAGGCATCTCTCGGGTCAGGTGATAGATGTCAATGTGCTCTGGGATGGGCACTTCTCGCTTCCCAATAGCTGACAAAAGCATGGATTTCCCTGTGTGCAGATAATCACTCCGCAATTAATTGCTGGATTCAGTGAGATACAATGTCCCAGTGAAACAGACAAGATGCACTCAGATCCCATTGATTCCTTCCCTTTCCAACCCTAGAAAATCCTGGGGAGCTGAGAGGCCAGAAGAACTGAAGACACAGCAGAGCCCACTGCCTCACTGTGACAGGCTGTCCTCCCAGCTAAGGCTCACCACCCCAACGACAGGTCTGAGACATGAAGAAGCTTTTTGGAAACCACTGCACTTCAGCCCTTGCCCAGATTTAAGGAACAGATTCCAAAGACTTCTAACATAGAGGAAAGTAATGTGCTCATCACTAGAGATGCTGTGCTTCCTTGAAAGTTAAACCAGCTGGTCACTCTTACTAGCACCTCTCCAATCACACCCACATTCTGCATCTCTCAATGCAGTATCACCTTCTCCTGGGATTGTATAGTTATTTTCTAAGTCAGGCCAAAGCACACACTCCCTACTCCTCTATACTGCACAAGTTCTTTGACCAGTACCATCAGCCTGGGTTTCCTGGCACTACTAAACACATCCTGCGAACAGGAATAAGACAGATTTACACATCCCAGACATCTCACTCAGCTCTCCACAGAAACAAGTTCAAATGCACAATCCAAATCCAGAATGCAACATCAGGCTTCTATCAACAATCCTAGTAATTCCCCCTCCCAGGCAGAGAAATGGGAGAACAGCAACTGCCAAGGCCCAGCCATTTCTGCCTAATCTCTCTCTGGTTTCCAGCACTTCTCACCTGCACCTGTTCAGCTTCTCAGCAGCACAATACCTCCCCCAAGTCCCAGGGAGCTGCATCCCTCTCCCTGCATCTTACCAATCCCATTGAGTCCAATCAGTCCGTAGCGTCTCCCGGAGTTCAGCTCCAGTTTGGTATCACTCAGCAGCTCCTGGCCATGGAAGGTCAGCGAGAGGTTGATGATGTGCACATCGGTGCTGTTGGGGTGAGAGGCCAGCACTCCTGTCACGGCTCGGGCAGCAGCTTTCTTTAATTCAAAGTCCTCCAGCTCTTTTGTAAGAGCATCAACCTCTGCATACAGAAAAGACCAGAAATGTTACTGATGTGCAAACACCAGGTAAGGCACAAACCCCTGTACGAAAAGGCTGAGGACCATGATGACAACCCCCAGAGTCCTCATTTATATGGAAGAGTTGAGGAGGCCCAGATGCAATGACACTCGGCTTTTTAGCTCAGCAGATGGTCTAACAGGAACTTCCACCTGCTTCCTAAATAAAACAGGACCATCAGAACTAAGTGAGCAGCCAGAACAGCGAAATGGTTATCTGAGTGTGATGGGACTAATCCTCCCTGCAGGAAGGATGGGGGTAGGGTAACAACTTACAAAGTATTGCTTGCACACTTAAGGAAAGGGCTGGGCAAAACAAAATTGACTAGAAAACAAATGAACGGAAAGGTGAGAATAGTAAAGAAGCAGGAGCATTGCAACAGGCGCCCCTAATTTTCCCTGAGAAGCCACTATGCCCACATGCATGTTCCCCTCTTCCTTTATCCCTACAGTATAAGCAAATCATAGAATCACAGAATCCTAGAATGGCTTGGGTCGAACCTTAAAGAGCATCTCATTCCAGACCCTCTGTCATGGGCAGTGACACCTTCCACTAGACCAGGTTGCTCCAAGCACTGTCCAACCTGGCCTGGAACAATTCCAAGGATGAGGCAGCCACAGCTTCTGTGGACAACCTGTGCTAGTGCCTCACCACCCTGTCTCCTGTCATACTGACCTCACTCCTTGGAGAGATGCTGCCCTTTGCAGGAGCAAATAGCATTGGGGATCTCAGCAGCACTGCAGCTGCTCAGAGAAGAGACCTGGTGTTCAGATCACGCCAGTGCAGAATGGTGCCCTGGCTGGCAGCATCCAGTAGTCCTTGCAAAATCATTCACCCAGCAAAATCACTATTAACACCAAGGCAAATGTGCCTCGGCCAAGAAGGAGTAGGTGGTGTCACTGGTAGTGACACAGGACCACTTTGGGCACTGCCACAGAGTAGTGACACCAGCAAGCAAATCCATTAGCGAAGAGGGACAAGGTGGTTTCACCCTTGATGTATAAATAGTTCATGGTGAACCGTCAACAAGAAATATATCAGTATGGACCCACAAAGAACCACAGGATCTCCCAAGCTGGAAGGGACCCCCAAGGATCATCAAGTCCAACTCCAGGCCCTGTATAGGACAGCCCAAAATCCCACCCTATGCCTGAGGGCAGTGTCCAGACGCCCCCCGAGCTCCGTCAGGCTCGGGGCCGTGACCACCTCCCTGGGGTCCTTGTCCCGGTCCGAGCCCGTTCGAGGGTCCCGCC
>NW_008685950.1:0-1948 GCF_000695815.1 Acanthisitta chloris | reverse complement strand
AATTTTGCGGCGGGAAGACTGAGGCTGCGTTTCCCGCCTTCCGGGTTACGCTCGGCCAATCGCTGCGCGCGTTGATGATTGACAGTTCTCTCAGCCAATCGCGGCGCGCGTTGCTGATTGACAGTTCGCTCAGCCAATCGCAGCGCGGCAAAGCCCTGAGGCGCCTCGGCTTGATTAGAGCGTCAATTAATCAGCCCCGAGGGGAAGGAGTTAATTAGCAACGTCACTAATTAGGGTTAATTAGCCGCGGGTTAAGGGGCGAAGGGCGCGATAAGGGGGTGATCAGCGCGGGGGGAGGGGCTGGAGTTAATTAGGGGCTACTCGGGGTTAATTAGGGGTAATTAAGATTAATTGGGGGTAATTAAGCTTAATTAGGGGTAATTAGGGGCAAAATGCGCCCTCAGGGTCGTTTCGACTCTTTTTTGGGGTTAATTCACCTTTTTTTGGGATTTTTCGCCTCATTATTTTTGTCCTTTTTCGAGGAGGATTTTCCCGCCTTTTTTCAAGGCATTTCCCGCCTTTTTTTTGAGGATTTTTCCTCATTTTTTGGGGTTTTTTCACATTTTTTTTGAGATTTTTTTGGAATAAATTTTGGGGTTTTTTCCCCCTTTTTTTTGAGGTTTTTTTTCCATTTTTTTTGAGGTTTTTTTCCCCTCAGTTTTGGAGATTTTTTTCCCATTTTTTTGAGTTTTTTTCCCCTTTTTTTGACATTTTTTTTCCCCTTTTTTGAGTTTTTTCCTCATTTTTGGGGATTTTTTCACTTTTTTCTGAATTTTTTTCCCATTTTTAAGGGATTTTTCCCCTCATTTTTGGAGATTTTTTTCCCATTTTTTTTAGTTTTTTTCCCCCTTTTTTAAGGTTTTTTCCTCATTTTAAGGTGGTTTTTCCCCATTTTTGGAGTTTTTTTCCCCTTTTTTTAGGTTTTTTTTCCCCTTTTTTGAGTTTTTTTTCCCCTAATTTTGGGGAATTTTTCACCTTTTTTTGAGTTCCTTTTCTCATTTTTAAGGTATTTTTCACCTCATTTTTTGAGTTTTTTTTCTCCATTTTAAGGTGATTTTTTTTCCCTTTTTTGAGGTTTTTCCCCCTAATTTTGGGGATTTTTTCCCCCTTTTTTAAAGGGGTTTTTTCCCCTTTTTTTGGTTTTTTTTCCTCATTTTTGCGGAATTTTTCACCTTTTTTTGAGTTTTTTTTTCCCCATTTTTAAGGTATTTTTCACCTCATTTTTTGAGGTTTTTTTCTCCATTTTAAGGTGATTTTTTCCCCCTTTTTTTGAGGTTTTTCCCCCTAATTTTTGGGGATTTTTTCCCCTTTTTTAAAGGTTTTTTTCCCCTTTTTTGAGTTTTTTTCCCCTGATTTTGGGGAATTTTTCACCTTTTTTTGAGGGTTTTTTCCCATTTTTAAGGTATTTTTCACCTCATTTTTGGTTTTTTTTCCCATTTTTTTGGTTTTTTTTCCCATTTTAAGGTATTTTTCACCTCATTTTTGGTTTTTTTTCCCATTTTTTTGGTTTTTTTTCCCATTTTAAGGTATTTTTCACCTCATTTTTTGAGGTTTTTTCCCCATTTTTATGGTGTTTTTTTCCCTCTTTTTTTTTGAGGTTTTTCCCCGTAATTTTTGGGGATTTTTTTTCCCCTTTTTCTGAGATTTTTTCCTCATTTTTTGGGGAATTTTTCACCTTTTTTTGAGGTTTTTTTTCCCATTTTTATGGGTATTTTTCACCTCATTTTTTTGAAATTTTTTTCCTTTTTTTTGAGGATTTTTTCCTGATTTTTGCGGTTTTTTTCCTAATTTTTTGAGGGATTTCCCCCCTCAGTTTCGGGATTATTTTTTCCTCCTTTTTAAGAGATTTTCCCTCATTTTTGGGGATTTTTTTCCCCTTTTTTTAGGGATTTTCCCTCATTTTTCTCAGGGATTTTTCCCTTTCCTTTTCCTTTTTTTCCTTTTTTTT
>NW_008685949.1:0-216 GCF_000695815.1 Acanthisitta chloris | reverse complement strand
ATCCCCTGGGCTGGGTAGAGCTGTCCCCACCTTGGGGACTCCGAGAGCTGGGTGGGGGTGTCCCCACTTCGGAGACCCCCAGTACTGGGTAGGGATGTCCCACCTTGGGGACTCCCAGGGCTGGGTGGGGAGAGAGGTCCAGCAGGTACAAAGATCCTTGTGGCCATCCAGGAGTGAAAATGACGACAGGTCTCAGCTCCGACGGTCCAACAGCTT
>NW_008685948.1:5200-19969 GCF_000695815.1 Acanthisitta chloris | reverse complement strand
CTTCATGTTGTTAAACTCCATGAGGTTGCCTTTTAAACTAATACGTGTATATGCAACGTATATATTAGTTATGTATAGGTGTATATATATACCTATACATACATAAGTGTCTATATATAGTTTTATATTTCTATATTTAATACCAGGGTGAGTTATCTGAAGAGAAATAACATGACAGTGAGGATTCTATATAGAAATTCACACTCTCTCTACAATAATTTGCATTTCCTAGAGAAATAAATCCAAATTTACAACGACTCTAAAATTAGAGGTGAAAAATAATCTGTTCTTTGGGTTATTTAGTACCAGGAACAAAACATCACAAAGTATAGATAAGTCTGTTGATATTTGTGATTTTATTTCTCTCCTAGTATATCTTACCCAGTTCCAACTGCTGCAACAGCACCTGAACTAAAAATGTGTATCCATAGCTGAGCATGAGCAGAAAAGAACATCTTGAGCAAGTAAAGTTATGTGACTCAAGCTTCAAATTTCTGTTATAAGAGTCTGTGCCTGCAGAGCAATATTGATTTTACACCACAGATTGGAGAAATCTATAACGCAATAAAGTTATAAAAGGAAAGGTTTTCTGTGACTGGATGATTCAGACCTGTTTTAAAAGATTAAAGGAGAGAAAATCAAACTGAAATGGAAAAAAAAAGCTCTTTAAAATAGTCCTTTTTCCTTTTTTTTTTTCCTTAGGAAATAAAGCCATTTTGGCTCAGCTGCCCTCTCTGTCCTAAGTTAGTTGTAGAATTCCATGTTTTAATTAAATATTAGAAATATCTACTCTGATACAGACATGAGTTGCTTATTTCCTGTCATTTATTAAAGAAGTTTCAGGGCTTCACTGGATTAAAATAGGAAACTGCTTTGGGTTTTGTAGTTTCAGGTTATACCTCAGGATACATATCTATATAACATTGCAGAAAATGAAATTACTGGCACAGGGAAGACACAAGTAAATAAATATTTGCTCACTGTGTCAATTTTAAAAGGATTTAGCTGTAGTTTTTGGATATTTTCATACACCCATCCCATGCTTTGTGTGGGGAAGAGGCACAGAGCAGTGAGATTTGCATAAAATAATCCCTGTACAAAGTAGGACACAGCTGAACTCTTCTTTCTCTTCTCAAAGTCTAGGAATCCAAAGAAGATGTTGTTGTTTGAGGGTTTTTACCAGTTTCCTCTGCTGCGTGAAATCTTACACAAATCAAAATTGACTTAAATGGATCATCTTTTGAGGTGAGTTTGCCTTTGCACTACAGAGACACCAGAGCTTGATGTTAAGAACAAACAACAGATCCTATGTAGGATGAGGCAAAGAAAGCTCAGAGAATAAGGAATATATTTGAGAAGAACAGGAATTGCTGTGAGATCACATTTGACACAGAAATCAGTTCCAATCAGTTGCTCGTGAATTTAGATTTGTAAAAAAATCTCCAACGAACAAATTAAAACATGCATATTTTAAGAAAAACAGGAGGTTATTGCCACTGGCAAGACAGTAGGTATAAAAATATCTTTCTGCCAATTCTGAGGACCAGTAAAAGTGCATGAAAAGCCATGGATTTCACAGAATTGTCAAGGTTGGAAGAGACTTCAAGATCATCCACTCCCACCATGAACCAAACACCACCATAATCACCTCTAAACCACTTCTACCAGAGCTATCTCCTCTGCTCATCAGTAAGGGAGGAAAAAATGTTGGGTTTGGAAAGTGTCAGCATTAAAAAAATCCCTGTCAGAGGAACAAGCAAACTATGAACTGATCAAGTAGCAACGAGAAGAGTCCAAGAAACATGAGAGTTTGTTTTCAAGACACCAAGGGGTACAAATCACCTTTCTGGGGAGGAAGAAGAGAGAAGGAGGCCAAGATAATCCTTCCATTTACACCACTCGGAGCAGTCCATGTGCTGCCAGGCTCATCAGCCTTCCCTGCATGCAGAGGGCACATGGCTCTGTGCTGATGGAGTCACAGCAGCCAGAACCAAGCACAGAAAAATGCACCAGAACTGCAAATGGAAAGTCTGATCCTAAACAGAGTTGTACTGTGAACCCAAAATTCCTCATGTTTTTAGGAGCTCTGCCTTAATAAGACTGGAAAAAACTAGCAGGATGGAAGTTCCAATTGATAAATTGATTATGAGATGTAAGTGAAAGCACATTGAACATGACTGAACCAGATTGTTGCTGATATTTTAAACGTCCAAGAGTTGCCCTCAAGGAGGCAAAACTATGAAAGAAGACAATGCAAAGATGAGCAAATCTTTCTTAGTGTTACAGCACGGGAGGAACAACTTAATACACAAGGGGTCCAGAGAAGAGCAACGAGGCTGGTGAAGGGGCTGGAGCACAAGTGCCATGAGGAGAGGCTGAGGGAGCTGGGGGTGTTCAGCCTGGAGAAGAGGAGGCTCAGGGGAGACCTTCTCACCCTCTGCAACTCCCTGACAGGAGGTTGGAGTCAGGTGGGGGTTGGTCTCTTCTCCCAGGCAACCAGCAGCAGGACAAGAGGGCACAGACTCAAGCTCTGCCAGGGGCGGGGTTGGTTGGATCTTAGGAAGAGATGTTTTCCAGAGAGAGTCATCAGGCATTGGAATGTGCTGCCCAGGGAGGTGGTGGATTCACCATCCCTGGAGGTTTTCAGGCTGAGACTGGATGGGGCACTTAGTGCCATGGTCTAGTGACCAGATCATTTACAAAACCCAATTCTGCTCTTCCTACAGTGGAAAGCATTAGGTTACCTTTTATCCAAGCTTCAGATTTAGCAGTTGCTTTTAAAATATTTAAAACGTCCTTCTTATCAATTGCCTAATGTTTTGTCTGGGTTTATTTTTTTCCCACTAAGACTGTGCAGCTGCAGGTGTGCACAGCTAGGCCATTGCAACATTTCTACTACCTCAGCAGTGATAAAAATGACAAAAACAAAAGAGATTAAATGGCCACTGGGCAAAATCTAACATCTTGTTTAAAACTGGTTGCACTCCATGGCATGAAAGGCATTATTTCATCTAGGGTAGCTTATTCCTTTCAGTACAACAACCAAAAATCTTGGGTCAAACTTGAGTAAATGCTCCTCCTCCATTTGTATACACAGTTTTACATAGGATAAATATCAATTTATAGAATCATAGAATGGTTTGGGTTGGAATGTGTCACATTTCAGCCTAGGGTTGTTAACTCTTTTACTGTTTTCACTGGTAGTTTGGTCACAGATGAGCCAAGTACCTTGCAGGAGGTGAGGATGGAGAGGCTGGTGAGCAGTGAGGACAGCTGTCATCTCATCATGATCAGAGGGATGGATGTACTCATAAATGCTGTTCCCAGTGAGCTCCACCTGTGAAGAGACATGGAGCACACGAGGCTGGTTAGTTTTCTGTCCTTAAGCAACCTGCATCACCTGCACTGGCTAACCACACACCACTCTTAGAACCCAAGTGGAATGTACCAAAACTTCCTGGCAAACGACACCCATTAAACTGAATTAATTCTTCGGCAGTAATTGCTATTTTAGGGGCTTTTTGGGGGGGAATTTCTGGTGATGATTTCCACGCAGAAGAGCTATTAGAGCTGGAAAAGAAGTGATCAACTAGAGCAGCTGTAGAATGTCAACCACAAAATGGGTTCGGTCTCTGGGAACGGTGTGAAAGGAGACAGATAGAAAAAATACAACAGCAACAATGGTGTTTAGGCAGGTTCCCAGAACCTCTCACCTGTGTTCAGCTGGAGGCTGAGCTCTCAGAGCCAAACCACCACACTCACACAGTCCCTCTGAGCCTTTTCAAAGACTCCACCACACTCCATCCACAGCAAGGAGAGGGCTCAGGACAGTAGGCAGCGAATCCAAGTGGCAAACTTCCCTGGATTTTCACTGCCCTGAGCAAACACGGACAGCAAAGAGCAGATCTGTCTTAAATAACTGTGTATTCCCTCTTCTCACTTGAACTCTGCTTGCACAAGGATGGATTCCTGTCCTTCCCACTGTCCTAGCCACAATAACTGTGGCACAAAAACGGAATGAGAGGCACCGAGCGAGCTCTGCTTGCCACATCTAACACTCGCCAACAAAAGTCTCCAGATAGCTGCAGTAATTGATTTAAGGAGCCAACCAAGACTTTGAGCCTGTGTTTGAAATTAGTGTCAGGCTGCCCAATTGTTCAGAGTGGCCTGATGTGCCTTGGGCCCCCAAGATCAGAGACAGCTGAGAGGTGAAGTAATTTACCCTATTCTTCCGAGCCAATCCTGCTGCTTTGCTAAGATGTGTGAGTTGCCTTTTCTTTGGAATAAATGAAGTTGTCTGCCCCACACAGCAATCTTCTTCTGAAAATGTTTCTCATCCTTCCATTTTCTGCATTATTCATGGAATGTCTCTTCCCAGGACTATGCAAACTAACTGGGTTGTTTTTTTTTTTTTTTCCTAACCAGCTATTCCCCACTGCTCCTTTCCAACAACCCCTCCCTTCAAAAACAAAAACATCAACACTCATTTGGTATTCTAACCAGACTAAAGTTTCACAGAGGAAGGGAAAAAAGGGAAAAATAAAGGGGGGGGAAAAAACAGAGGAAATGAAAGAGAAGAAAAGAGGCTGGAGAGGTTGAGAGAGAAAAAAAAGAGAGAAAAAAAGGCAGAGAAAGGGATGAAGAAAAGAGAGAGGGAGAAGGAAGGAAGAGACAGAAGGGAAAGGAAATGAAGGAAAAGGAGGGAAGGGAAAGGAGAGGAGAGAGGAAGGAGAAAAGGGAAGGGGAAAAGGAAGGAGAAAGGGAAGGGAAATAGAAAGGAGAATAGTGAAAATGGAAGGGGGGAAGGGGAAGGGGAAAGAGGAAAAGAAAGAGGATTTTCTACATTGCTTTGTTCATATAATTTTATCTAAAATTTCTCCCTGGAAAGCACTGGATGTTCCTTTTCAGGACTGAACCAGGTGGGGACCTGTTAGACCCATATTCCAGCTGTAGTGGAGGGGGAAGAAGGAGAATACACAATCTGATTGGGTCATATTAGGCAATGCTTCTGTTGGTTTACACTCACATGGGAGAAAACATACTGTAAATGTCCTTTGCTAGCTTCATAGATATGCTACTCACCTTCAGACACATTAAATAATTCTAGTATTTCTAATATTTCCTTGTCCAGAAGATGCAAAAATCAGCACTGAAAAATGCACAGCAGTGGTCACAAATCACTATCACAGCCTGATAGGAATTTGTATGAAGAGCATTTTTTGCCTCTGAAATAAGAACAATTTGATCAGAGAATTTACCTTCCAAAAATAAGAGTTCATGGGTGGCTCAGTGTAAATAATCTCTCCGTTCAATATCAAGAGATTCTTACAAAACCACCACCAATCAACCTGACCAGCTGTAGCAACCCAAAAGATCTTGTGGCATCTCTGTTATACGCAAGTAGAATCATAACCACATCAACATGCAAATACTCTCACAAAGCACAACTCATGGGTGGCTCTTCTTTTTCCAAGAGTCATCACCTATTTTATAAGGACTCTTGGAGACCTCATAGCAACCTTCCAGTATCCTTCAATCTACAGTGTCTCCTTGCAGAAGTGAGTAGGATTCTCATCTCTTGGGTGTGTTTAACTGAGATTATTAAGAAGAGGAAAACATTGGGTTTTCTTGTAGATAAAATGGCAGTGTCAAATCTTTCCTGAGGCATCCTGAGCTGTGGGCAGCAGGTTGAGGGAGGTGATCCTGCCCCTCTGCTTTGTCCAGGTGTGGTCCCACCTGGAGTGCTGCACACAGTTCTGGTGTCCCCAACATCAGAAGGACATGGAACTGTTGGGACAAGGCCAGAGGAGGCCACAAAGATGATCAGAGGGTTGGAGCAGCTTCCCTAGGAGAGAGTTGGGGCTGTTCAGCCTGGAGAAGAGAAGGTTGTGTGGAGACCTCAGAGCAACCTGCAGGAGCTGAAGGGGCTCCAGGGAAGCTGCAGAGGGATCTGTGTTAGGAGCTGCAGGGACAGGACAAGAGTCAATGGGTAAAATTGAAGGAAGGGAAATTTAGGTTAGATATCAAGCAGAAGTTTTCCCTATGTGGGTGGTGAGACACTGTCCCAGGTTGCCCAGGGAGGCTGCAGTGTTCACAGCCAGGTTGGCTGAGCCTTGAGCAACCTGCTCTGGTGGGAGGTGTCCCTGCCCAGGGCAGGGGTTGGGGCTGGATCATCTCTAAACTCCATTCCAACCCCTTCCCATGCTGTGATTCTGTGACTCCTCACAGAAACTCACCCTTGCCCTCAGGATTCACAGGGCTGGCCCTGAGGTCCCAGTTTTACCCACACTGTAATTTGTATCCCAGGGTTTATATCTCAAATCCAAAACTGAAGTGCTTTGTCCAGCTAATGACTAGTTTTCCTCATTACACACACAGAAATGATGTGGACTCTGATGTGTGTATTTGCAACCCCAGCAAAAGCAGCAGGAGGTGAACCTACAACGCTGAAACCAAAATTGACTGTAAAAAATGCAAGTGGAAACATAAAGCCATCAGCAAGGACACGGGGGCTGTGCAAGAGTCAAATAACCAAAATATGTATACATAATTTGGAACCTCACCACAGTCTCCTGCTCCATCCAGGCTATTTTAAAGCCTACAATGAAACACTGAAAGCTTTAAAAAAATAAATTATACGGTTCAATTCATAGCCCTTCTCAACTCCCAAGCCTCAGGCTTATTAAACAGCTTCCTTGATGCAGCTTTTTAATATCTGTAAATACCTGCTTACTACCAAGTATCACCATTTCCTACTAAGAGGGTTTTTATGTGTAACTCAGCTGCACTTTTTTTTTTCCCTGCCAAGGAATGGTTCATAATAAACACAGAGGACTAAATGGATTCTAGAGCAAATAATTACATATTTTCCCTTTCATATACTTATTTATGAAAGTAGACTCCTGGAAAAGTTCCGATGTTTGTGGTTAAACGTTTCAAGACCTATCAAAGATAAGTTTAGCTTCCTCATGCATCCAGAAAATGGTTGGAATAAGCTCCAAACTCTCAAAATCAAATAGAAATATGTCTTTCACCATTGTTTCCTAAGAGGATTTTCCTCTCCATTTTGTGTCTTTGGACTCTAAGGGGAAAAAATATTTGGGGAATTTGAACCTACTTGTTATCCATGGAAAAAAAGAGGCCAGGAATTGGCTGTCTCAGCTAGTACAGTCAGTCCATCCCTGGCCTGAAGCCTACTGGAATTAGAGGAGGAGGAGGGTCATAACCATCACTATTTACAACATTTGCTGTTACAGTTGAGAGTAAATCAAAATCCAAAGCCACAAATTGAGGGACAGGTCACGAATGAAGATGTAGATTCCCAGAAATGCTGTTCCTGATCCTCTGAGGCTGCAGCAGAACTGAGTGAAGCAGTGAAAAACAATCCTGAAGGTTGATTTTAAGTTTATAACTAGCTTAACCACACCAAGCAGCAAAAGCTTTTTCAGCAACTGCTGAAGGTAAATTCAAGATCAACCAGAAGATACAGGAGATTGTAGTAGGTGTCCAAAAATATCCTGCTAAATATTTTTAATGGACTTTTTATTTAGTTTAAAATTATACTTTTAAACAAGTTGGACTTGAACTGGAAATCGATGTGTGGACTAATTAATTAGCAAGTTATTTAATAAAAAGATCTTTCTATGGCCACTCCAAAAGATTCTCCAGGACCAGCATCACTCTGGTCTCAGCTTGCACTGGCTGGAGCTCTATAAAAGCACTTGTTGAAATACAGTGTGGGATTAGTAAAGGAGACTGGAGAATTTGTCTGTACTGACCAATCTCCTGCTTGTTGATGTCAGTGGCAAAACTCCCAGTGATTTCCAGAGCTGTAGGAACAAGAACTCCTTTAGAGCCTGGGGAAGCTTACAGGAATATCCCAGTGCTGATATATTCATGTCTTCGTGTGTAGGAGTAGCCTAGTATTAATGCCTGGTACTCCTTAAAGCAAATTTATCTCTTCAAAAATAGAACACTGAGACAGAGCAAGAACAGATTAGATGATAAATCAGGATGAAGAAGGAGGGAGAGGAAAATCACTGCCTTGTTTAGCTGAGGGGTTTTATTTATAAATGAAAACCTGTGCACTGTGAAATTGCTTTGAGAGGCTAAATCATAGCCTTAAATTCCATATTCCCCACTCTTCTCCAAACTTTCTGGGCTGTTCAAGGATAAAACTCCTCTATCTACAAATCTCTGCTCGAGTGAAAGGTTTGGGATTTTGCTTATTAAACTGACTTCACTAAGCAATAAGACCAAATCCTCTAGTTTTCCTCAGCTCCTCTTGCACTAAGGGTCTATAGCTATTCCATGCACATGGAATTCAGTCAGTGCAGATGGCTGTGGAGGGATGAGGGATAAAGAGGACTGAAGCCTGTGAGATGCTCTCAATCCTCTTCTTGCATGTGGCAAAGTCTATTTGGTGTCATCCTCATCCCAAAGCTCTGTAACTTCATCGGATGATTGGATAATATTAAGACCTTTGAGATGTGATGACTCCAAAAGAAAGCAAAGAAACCATGCCTGGACAAAAGCTGAAGGATCAGAGAGGCCTTGTCAAGCAGCAAACAGCACAGGACAGTGAGTTCCTACGTCAGCAAGGACAGATGGGAACACTCAGTGCACTGGAGGAACTGTGCTGGCTAAATGAATCTGTTTGAGCAGTCAGCAACGTGGTGGAGCCTTTCAAAGAGTTGGGCTGGGAAAAACTAAGGCTGTCAGTTCAGAGAGGCAATTTGGGCATCCCCAGGAAGGTTTGTTTTAAAACAGATCAGTATTTAAAGTCATTTGAACGTGCATTGAATGGTATGAAATAACTAACACTGATTGTGACTGACTAAAGGGATCAAACTGTTTGAACTTGTGAGCGAACACATTTTTAAAAGTCAGCAGAAAAGAAGTATCTACACAGAATATTTATTCTCATAATTTTGCTTTCTACAAATGTTAGGAAAACAGAGACTTAGAAATGGTGACTATGACTTTATGTACTTGCTTTTTCCAACTCCTCAGAGCTCTATTTTCTCTCATAGCTAATCCGAATATCAGTTATAAACACAGACCCCAAAACCTTCACATTTTTCAGTTCAATATCAGTTACTAGCAAGTTTAGATCACACATATAATCCCCAGCACTCAGCCCCTTCCCTGTTTATTGAAATAGCCACAGGGCACAACATATTTCCAGGGCATCCTGTTCTCCCTCCCCTTCATCTCCTCATTCTTCTTCCCTCTGCTATTTCATCTTTATTTCACTTTATTTAGCTCTGATAAGTGCTTGATATGCAACTGTTTCTGAAGAAACACTTCTGGCTCTTACAACTCTCATCCAGGGCCCAGAGAAATGAATGGGGAGTTTTTCTGTTGAGTTTCACTAAGCTTTAGCTCAGGTGCTACCAATGAGTTTCTGCAATACATTTGCAGACAGAGCTATGGAATCTTGCATTCTGCAATAAATTCAGGCTATTTGCCCTTGTGCCTATCCCAAGAAGGCAAACAAAAAATTAGAAATGTCCATCTAAGTAAAAAAAAAAACCCAAACCCACAATAAAAACCCTTTATACTTCTTGTGCAGAACAGTAGTAAACTGAGTTTTATGAGTTCTATCACAACCATATAAAATGCTTTACTGAAAAGACCACTGAGCTGGAAAAACTCAGGGAAAACTACCCTGAATTCCATGTGAACACTCATAAATCTGCCCCCCTTTTCTTCTTTTTTTTTCCTCAAGCACATTTACCATAAAACTCATGTTCCACATCAGATTTCCTCTCTATTTCATAGCGAGGCTCAATATCTTACACAATCTAAAACTTACAGACTTGAATTCTCAGCTTTATTTCAGACATATTGTGTTACCAGGCAGGCATGAAGGGTTGGGTTTCAAGCCCTGGGTAGATCTGAAATTTGCAATATCATATTATTTATTGCCCTTCTTAAAGGTAATGAGGAGTAAAATACAATGAACAAGAAAAGATATAAAGACAGTCCTGATGTGGCTATAAGTAAAGGGAAGTTGAATACTGAGGACAGGCCATTTGTCAGAGGAAAAACCTTCCAAATACACCCAAAAAATACATTATAATGGCAAGATACCAGTGGTAGGTTCCAAATTTGTGTTTAGCACTGGGCAGGAGCATCATTCATACCTGAGATAGGCCAAGATGTACAGAGGCTGTTTCAGAGATGTACATGATTTTGCCATCTGATGCTACCACGAACACAAAGCCATCCAAAGTCTGAAATAAAGAGAAGGAAGTAGGGTAAAAATCCAGCATGTGCTTAAACCACTTGCAATGAAAATAAGTATTTTGGAGGGACATTTTTATCCAACTTCAAGAGCAGCAAAATTTAAGGCATAGGAAGCTTTAGGTGATGTTGTTCCTTCAAACTCTACGACACATGTGAAATCCAACTCATTCCCCCTACAGATGCAGCTTTAAGTGAACATTCTCCTGTTGATTCTGGCTAGTTTAGTGCTTAGCACAAATCCTGAGCTATGTGGTGCTTAGGGGAAACCTAGCACTATGTGAGCTGTATTTTTATGGCATAACTGGCAGACACAGATCAGTATTTGCAATGTATTTCATTATGCTGTAGGTAATGCTTTAAATCAGACTATATTTTCAACACTGTATCTCTGAACAGAGGGTTATCTGCTCTGTAACCGCTTGAACTTCCAGAAAGAAAGGAGAACAAATCAGCATTCAAAACTTTAGCACACTTGGAGAGAGAGATTTGTGCTCATGAAGTTATATCCCTGCAGTCAGTGAGCCTCAAACAATGGTTCAAAATTGGCAAACTGCTCCAAACTCTTATTGACAGGATATTGGCTGGAAGGTAAATTTTACTTATGTGAGTAAAAACTCCAGTTGAATTTCTCATATATCATTCATATGAGAAGAAATACTGTGGTGCAAGTGGTACAGCTTAGCCAAAACTGGCCATGATTAGAATATATAAGTTATTAGTTTGGGTGTACCTTGATTTTTCAGTGCCCAATTTGAGGCATTATCTGATATCCTCAAAAAATATCCATTTTCTCTACCCAGCTGAGAAAGCTTTGATCAACATATACGTGTGACCATCATTGGAAAATGTATTTGGGAGAGAAGATTAAAAATTAAACAGATTTATAAATGACCTTTTATAATTCACTCAGAGTTACTGAAATAGAAGAGAAGCAATAAAATCCTCTATGCTTCATGTTCTTACAGTGCCACCCTAATAAGAAAATATTCCAAATTATTCTCTGGCCTATGAACAATTCTACAACATCTAATTGAAACCAGGTTACTATTTGCCTTTACTGGTTTTCCTTCCTTTTTTTGAATCATTAAATTTTGTAGAAGTACTAGAATGGGAAATAAATTATTGAACCCTTAGCCATAACTTTAAACACTGTTGTCCTGCAATTGCTCTACCCAATATCACAAGTAAAGCTGTGTCAATGCTGCTATTACTGCATTAAGTGGTGCAGCAGGTTCCAAAATTCCATGTACAGAAAAGCACCTTGAAGGTGAAACTTCCCCTGGAAGGTTTCAGTCTAAGAACCCTTAAAAAACCCACCACAGTTACAGTAAATGTGGCTTTATTAAAATGTGAAGAATTTGTCATTCAGAAATAAATGAACTGTAAAATGAATATTATATGTGATTAGCATATCATATTGTGTAAGTACAATTAATGCCAGGCAAAATGTGGATAGCCAACAGGGAAAACTGAGTGTAACAACCAGGATTTGTATATAATACATACATTATATTATGCATGTATAGCATTATACATAACTAGATACATGTTTTCTAGATGGACTAGTGATTCTGACACAGCTGTGGAGACACCACCTACTTAGAAGCAAATTTTCAAGGCTAGAAATGCCTCCACAGGAGATAAATTTGAGCTCTTATCCATTCCCCGTGTGCAGTCCCAGTGAACCTCCCGAAAACGCTCTCTCTTTTCCCTGCAGGGGAGTGGGTGATATTTTGCAGAGCTGCGGTAGCAAATGAAGAGCTGTGCAGGTCATTTCAAAGGTCGGAGGACCTGGCACAGCTTTCCCAGCTCGCACACCTCTCTGAGCCTGGGGACAGGGCTGGGCAAACCCTCCCGGCGACCACAGACCCCGAACAGAGTTTTTCTGTTGAGGTTTTTTTTTTATCCCCAGCCGAGCGAACAGTGAAAACAGCTCCAGCTCTGTGACCAGGAATTAACCTCCTACAATAAAACCGGCCGTTAAATGATTACGGTTTACTGGCTCTTTAAAATCTGGAGAGAAAACCCCGCGCTGCATGAAGGTCATATATTAAAAAAAATAAAATAAAATTTAAAAAAACGGAGCTAAACGCAATTTATTTTTGTTTCCCTGCTGCTGGCACATTCACCCCAGCTACGACTTCCTAAATTCTCCTACGCGGGAGGAATTGAGAGGAACTCCAGAGCAGATCAACGGGATTTGAACAACGGTATTTTCAGGTGCTAAGGTCCAGGGGGGATCCAATCCAGGTGTTCCCCTCCCTCGGGAGCTCTGCGCTCCCGCACAGCTTTCCTCTCCCGAGTCACCGTCGGGGAACGCCGAGACCCCCAGGCCAGGGACATCCCCGCCGGTTCCGGGGGGCGACATCCCCGACGGTTCTGGGGGGCTGATAAACCCTTTCAGGGCAGGGAAACACAGCTTGAGCTCCCCTTGGTCCTGCTAATATCAGAGGCGAAAAAATAAAGTAATAATAATGATATTGGTTGGTGTATCTTTTTTTTTTCTCCCCTCCCAGCCGACGCGAGGCTTGGGAGCAAGAGGAAAGCTTCACCCAGGCTCCTCTCTCGGTGCAGGGGTGAGGAAGGGGAGGAGGAAGAGGAGGAGGAGGAGGAGAAGAGGGAGGCAGATCGCATCACACCAAATTTCCGACGTGCAGCGCGTACGGGAGGAGGAAAGTATCCACTACCTGAAGCAAGTGGGATCCGAGCTCCATCGCTACGTTATCCAAGGGCCCTATCCTGCTCGGCTGTCCCCAGGCATCGCCCAGACCTGCAAGGGAAGCAAAGAGCGTTAGAGGGGAAGCAGAGCAGAGCCAGCCCTGTCTCCTCGACGGGACGCGCACTGCCCTCAAGCACCCCGTGCTCCCCTTTCCTCCCGCGGGGCTCAGGAGGTGGGAAAGGCTGAGTCCCTTCTGCATACACGAGTGGGAAGGGAATTGCATTTTTTGTTGGAGGGTTCGGCAAGGGCATCCCCGCGGACTCACTTTCTCCCCCACCCCGGAGAGCCCCCAGGGAGGCGACGGCCCCAATTGCTTCCCCTCGTCCCCAGTGCCCCTAACGTCCTCCCAGGAGCATCGTGCCCGTTCCCCATTCCCCGCGGCCAGGATTAGGGGACACTGGCCACGCTCTGATGACCCGAGCGATGAGCTGCGGAGAAACCTCTGCTGCTCGCACCTTGTCAGACACAGCTCGGAGCAATTGTAGGGGTCTCGCATGGAACGCACACAGAGCTGCGAGACACTTTTTTTCTGCCGGGCCGCGCGTGCCCAGGGCCGGCAGGACAGTCCCTGAGCCCCGGGCTGGGCACAGCCAGAGGTCACCGAGGGAGATGCCTTGGGGCGAGGAGGAGCGGCCGCGCTGGGGTCTGTTGGGTTGGTTGCTGCTTTGTTTATTTGTTTTTCCTTTCTTACATGCAAGGAAGGCTTACACCAGCTCCACGCTGCAGCTAAGACCACCACAGTGCCACCGAATTGGGGGACACTCAATTGGCACCTGATAACCGATTGCCATCGCCCGCGAGGGAGAGAGGGAGGGACGGACACCATCGCATCCTTAGTGTCTCCTTTTTGGAGAGAAAAGACAGCCCTCGGGGCTGCAGAAAAGCTTCTGCGAGGCCGCGGAGCCCGAAGGTGGGGAGTGAAAGCCCTGGAGTTGCGTCTATAGCTGGCAGGGGTGGGCAGCGCTGTGCCCTCCAGGGTGGCTTCACACCGATGTGCCACCGTGAAACGGAGCGCCGTGTGTTCCTCCGGTGCCTTCTCACCGCCTTTCAAAGAAACCCCCATCACAAACCCCGGGGGGCAAAGGAGCAACAGGAGCCCCGCTCGGCTCGGCACGGGAGGGAGACCAGTTTGGCACCCAGGCAGAAATCCCTGCCCTGAGCTCCAGCTCTGGAGCGTCATTCCGAACGCCCCTCCTGAAATCCTCACGGATCCGTGTGCGCTTTGCTCAGGTAGACCTGGTTTAAAAATGATGGGAGGATTTCTCCCTGCTTTTGGGGCGCCCCTTGGGATGGACAGGATCTCTCACAGGAGGAACGGAGAGAGGACGCACAGGAAATCATTGCAGCCTAGTGTTTCTCCTCGGGTTTTCCATCACCTTTCGGTGTCAGCAGAGCTCGGACTCACGACCCACTCCCACCGGGAAAGCACAAAGGAACCTGGAAGGATACCCCGGGGACCTTGCCCAGCCCCGACACCTCCGTTCCGCCGTCTCAAGGCAGTAGTAGCCCCCAGGATCAGTCCCAAGGAGCGGTGCCTGCATCCCCACCCCGTGTCAGCCTCTCCGGCTGCCCCGGAGGGTCTCCAAACCGCACGGGGTGTAGCTGCTCTTTCCCGTGGGCAGGGGCAGGACACCTTCCATTTGCCAGGAGAAGCGTTTGGCCAGGCACTGGGAAATTTGCTTGGAAGAACCAAACGAAAACTCGCGGTTTTGTATGCCAATTCTCCGTTTGGAGAAAGCTTCTAAACTTTCAGAGGCTCGTTAAAATGTTCTTTCTGCTGATACGCTGCTTCCTTCGGG
>NW_008685948.1:3255-5159 GCF_000695815.1 Acanthisitta chloris | reverse complement strand
ATGGTAAGAAATGTAAACGAGAAAGTCTGTCCCGGTGCTGCTCGACTCGCCCTCATTTCGAGTTACTAATTACAAATATCGAAATATGAGATTGTAACCCAATAAAAGGGTCATACAGAGTGGTGTAAAAACTCTCCCGAGACGAGCCCTAACTTTCCGAAGCATTTTATTCCTTGAGCCCTTCAAGAACGAGTCGTGTCTCTGCTGGAGCCGAGCAATCCGCTCCATCCTGTCCGTCACGGCTGACCAGGTACAGTTTCACAGCATTCCCCAAATCTGCACTAATTTTGAGGCTTTTTCCTAGCCCAGACTAAAAGAAAAAAAGGAAGTCACTTCCTCAGGTTTGTTGCCTTTGAAATTTAAAATCGGAGTTGCAATTGCGAACTCGCATCAAACTCAAACGCGTTTGGTGGATCAGAGTGGCATTGTCTAAGCTTATTTTAAAGCCGTCGATTTTATCATTTAATCCACCAGCAGATCGCTTTAAAGGTGGAAACGAAACGAATTAAACCTTACTTTCAAAGAAATGACTAACGCCCATTAACTCGTCTTCCGAGAGATTTGCAAAGGCGCAGCCTTCGGTCCTGTAAACATGTGGATGCAATAGACTCCGCCGGGCTGCTCTGCCCAGCCAGTAAATAACGCACATTTTCACTCACTGGCCTGGAGCGAGGCCAAAATTGCTGCCGATACACAGCGAGTGTTTCCTCCATCGCGGTGGGAGATTGCTCGGGTGGCCCCGGCCGGGATGGGATCCTCGTCGGGGCGAGTGTCCGAAGTGGCTTTGCAGCCAGAGTGTCCGAAGTGGCTTTCCAGCCACTCAGATGCCCGACGGGTTGTTTCAGAGCAAACGCTTAGAAATGCCCCATTGCAGCACGAATTACCTGGCACAGAAAGAGATTTGCCCTCTGGTCAGTAGCTGGAGCATCCTTCCTGCCAATGCTGGGCACACCCGTGGGGGTGGCCTGGCCCCGAGCGCAGAAGCTTTGCCGTGCTAGAGGGTTAGGGATCGCCTAGATCCGACGGCTTGGGGCGACTCCGGCAGCTCGGGAAGCCTGAGCGGGGCTCAGCTGCCCGCGGGAGGGTCACTCTCCTGTCCCAGCACAGCCTTCTCCTCCCTGGCACCGCGCCGTCGGCAAACACGGAGGAGATGAGCCCTTCTCCTTGTTTGCCTCCGTTTACTGGTGTCTGTACTGGTATCTGTTCCCACCGGGAGCAGGGAGGGCAGGACGGGCACAGCGGGATGCCTGGCAAGGGCCCTAATCACAATTGTGCCCTCCAGTCCCCTCCAGGCAGGTTTGGCTGGCACAACTCCGTCCCGGAGGCAGCGAGGGGTTTTTGCATGGACACTTTGCACAGACACCCCAAATTTCGTGCTGTTTTTATCGCTGAAAGACGGGGGTTCTCATACTAACGCGCCCCCCTCCCTTTGGCAAACACGGGTACCTCCGTCTTTAGACTTATCTTTGTTTTTCAAACTACCTCAACATTCACTTTGTACCATTTCCCAGTTTCCAGGCAGGGAATGGGGTGAGTTAAACTGTAATAAGATCTAGAAATATTTGGGAGCAACTCCCACCTTTACTCTCCGCATACATCAATTGGTACACACAGACACATTTGCAAGCCTGGTAGCTTTTCTGCTTTGGGATTCTGCTAAAAGAATTACTTAGCGATGTATTATGGTAAGTATCGGGTTGCCCTGTAACTTGGAGTATTTCCTTTGTGTCTGCTGTGCTGTTCCTCGGCTCCCCCGGAGCGCATGGTCCCCCCGCGTTATTCAATCGCCATCCTTCACGAGGAACCTTGGGTCAGCTATAAGTTCCAGGGGTTTCAGCGCCACCTTTCCTGGTTTTTTTGGTTCTCCCCAGGGTGGTGTTGCCTCTCACGGCCGGGAGAGTAAC
>NW_008685948.1:1369-3217 GCF_000695815.1 Acanthisitta chloris | reverse complement strand
CAGCGAGCTGCCAGCCCCGGCACCCGGCGGGGATGGGACGGAGGTGGCCCCTGCGCTTCGTCTGAGCTTTGTCTCCCTCGTTTAGGCAAGATCCAGGGATGGATGTGACCCTCACGTCATGCTGTGAGGTGGGGGAGGCAGCGGGGCCAGGGGCACTGCTGACACCTTGTCCATCTGCAGCGGGGAACGAAGTATCCCAGTCCCGACGGCACAGAGGGTCGCACCGGGATCGAGGGGTCGGGATGGGTCTGGAGCCGACGGGAGCTCCCGGGACAGGCTGGGGTAACCCCTGCTCAGAGAGGGAAGCTCCCACTTCGGGGTGACTTTGGGAAGGAGCAGAGCTGCGCTAGCTAAAGGTCGGCAGGGATGTGCCCTCTCGCCCGGCTCGTCTCTGTGGGCTTCAGCGTCATCGGCTGGGAAATCGGCGGAGGGCTGGGAAATGGGAACGATGGACGTAAAGATGGAGACTTTCATTTTTTAAGAAAATGAAAAAAAAAAAAAAAGAAATAAAAAATAGGTGAAATCTCAGGGGAAAAAAACAAAGAAAAAAAAACCGGCAAAAAAACCCCAAACCCACAACAAAACTGCCCTCCAGGAGACACGGACAAAGTCAAGCCCGGCTCTGAGCTCTTGCTGGAGAGACAAAAACACCAGATCATGTTAACAGGGACAAAGTGGGGGTGCTACAGACACTGAAGTCCCGAGCACATCGCAGTGACCCTCGCACTGTCCTTCCCTCCCCGCCGGGCGGGAGAGGCCGCAGCGATCCCAGCGCCGCCCGGGAACGGCCGCGCAGCTCCAGGGAACCCCCAAAGCACTTTTGTTTTAATTAGACCTTTAATGCCACTATTAGCGGTTAGTACAATAGAGGTTCCCTTTCGAAAACGGATTACTCATGCCTCGGGGGTCATTTATTTATTTAATTACTTAATGAACCTCTTCCGAGTGCGTAGGAAAATCAGATGAAATAGCTACGGTTCGCCTTGATTTTCTTAAAATATACGTTCACGGTCAAGTTTAAATGGGAACAGAAAACTCTGTATGTTCCTAGTAAATTCTATTCTCTGCCCCTCGGAATAGGAAGAGATATAAGATCTATTCCTCGATCACTTTTATTCAGATTATTTTAAATAGACCATGTTATCTTTCGAGTCATATATTAATCAGCTCTTTCCCGTCCGGTTTAAACAACCATAAATGTGCAGTTTTATAGTTAGTTTTGGAAACTGCGTCGGGGATAGTCGAGGGAGAGGGTGACAATTTAACCAGTCTGCCATAACCGGGGGGCAGAGAATCGCCAGTTCTAAACGCGATTTATTCTCGAGTCTCTTTCATTAGCTCGTTTTAGGAAAAAAAAAATAGAAAAAATACTGACAGTCAAGACAGAAGAAGTCCCATGGTGTATTTTTAGTTCCGTGGTGTATTTTTGTTCTACAGCAACAAATGTCTTGGAAAAAAAATATCAAAACACGAGAGAAGAGCTTACAGAGCGGGAGAGCGGGGGAGGCACTGGGTTCCTGTCTCCAGACTTCAGCTCCTGAATCTCAAGGTCGGAGATACCGCAGGGCACAGTCTGTGATATCGAAGCACGAAATTGTGCCTTTCAGGGCTTGCAGTGTGAGCTGGGATAGAAACTCCCTTTCGCTCTCACTTCTTAGAGTCTGCGGGAGGATCTCTGAGTTCTGCCTATTATGTGCATCTTCGGGAAAACCCTGACCTGTCTCAACCCTTTCCCAAGCCCTGTCGAAGCACTGGGTTCGGTCACCTCTCCGAGGGTCTCAAACTTTTCCTAAACTGTGTCAGCTCGCTCTGGTAATAAGGGGAGAAACCATCCACCGAGGTTTTTCA
>NW_008685948.1:333-1342 GCF_000695815.1 Acanthisitta chloris | reverse complement strand
TTTCCCTCCAGTCTAGACAGAGCTGGAAACCAGGTTTGTAGCTGGACACCGTTTCTGATCGCAGCAACTAGCCCGGGCCTAGCTCGAATGCTGGCAACGTCTACGGCCTGTGCCCCCCACAGCTGGCAGGACAAAAAACAACCCTAGAGCCCTACGGGGGTGATGCCCGAGGTGTCCGCAGTGCTGGACCCACTTCGGGGGCGACTCCCCGGGGAGCGAGGGCGTCGCGGTCCCGCTGCAGGGATCGGAGGGTGGCGAGGGAGCCTGGACGTGCCCACCTTTAGCCCAAGCCCCAGGACCTCGGATCTGAGTGCCCCCCACCCCTCGAATCCAGCACTCTCTAAGAGGATCTGTCCCCAAGCCTTGATCCACAGGATTTAAGATGTCGTGCCGGGAAACCTTTCTGGGCTGTTGGGAGTAAAGCCAACTGGAAACCAGTAGCCGAGTGTGATGATGAGGGAGGAACGACAGATGGACGGACGGATGGGGACCCCTTTCCCCTCCCCCTCCTTCCACAGACAAATCCCGAGGGAGAGGGACGTTCGGAGAGAGCAGGACCGTGTGCCGTCGAGCAGCCCCCCCAGACGCCCCACTGCAGCCGGCGGGGAGAGGGCACTGCCCGCAGCCTCCTCTCTCCGGCTCCCCCTCCACCCTTCCAGGCACTAAATGCACAGCTCGGGGACCGGAGGCGGTTATTCCCTCGGCCTGTCATCCCTGGATGCAAAGCTTTGGTTTTAAATGTATTTCCACCCGTACTTAAGACGATGAAAGATCAGGAATTCGCTGTATGCATTTAAACGTTGCCCTTAATAAGCAGAGTGTGCGGAAGCGCACGCCCGGCCTGTTTAAGGAAGACAGACACATAAAACACACCCGAGCTGTGGGTATAAACCTGCTCTCGGGGTCGTCTTGTTGCTCTTGAGGATCAGTAGGGCTGGAAAAGCCGGGACACATCCAAGAGCATCTCGAAACGTGCCACTTTTCCTCCCTCCTAAATCAAAGGCGTTAG
>NW_008685948.1:0-275 GCF_000695815.1 Acanthisitta chloris | reverse complement strand
AAATTTCCCGATGGGAGATAATGGCTGGAAAATGCAGCGGAGCTGCTCCTCGCTTCCCTCGCTCCGCTGACTCGGCGTGCACGCAAAAAGGAGCCCCGGCTTTCCATAGCACGGCTAGTCCTTGCTCCCGAAATTTCTCACTTAGATGGCCATAACGGTAAGCTTTGCTCGGGTTGGGAGTGTTTATTATTTTTTTTCCCGCACCCCTACCCCTTCCTTGTTTTGGTTTGTTGTTTTTTTTTTTTTTCTTCAGTCTTTTAATAAAGCTCCTTAGA
>NW_008685947.1:0-1114 GCF_000695815.1 Acanthisitta chloris | reverse complement strand
ACGGAGGGCAGCACCCCAAAAGTAGGATGAGCCCCCTCTAGGTGACCCACACACAGGGCAAGAGGAGTCTCGGGGGAGGCTGGACCCCCACGGGTGTCTTTGGGGGGTGATGACGACCCCTTTCACTGGGGACCTCCACAGCGGAATCAGGGAGGTCCCCAGTTCCATGGGGACACAGGGGGTTGACCCCAAGTGCCCCCGATCCATGGGGGACAGGCAGAGGGACCCCACACACCCCAGGGTTATGGGGGATCCCAATTCCCAGGTGGGACAGGGCATGGGGAGGGAACCCCACCTCTCCTGGGAGGGACACCCCAATTCCCCCAGGGGCCAGGGTAGGTCCTGGGGTCCCCACATGACCGTGGTACAGGGGGGACACCCCAAAACCTTAGGGAGAAGGGCAGAGTGCCAGGGACTCCCCAGTACAGGGGCACACCCAATCCCTTAGGAAAGAGGAGTCCCCCACATCTCCTTGGTGTCCAGGGGGACCCCAATTCTCTGACAACCTCTGCACACGTGCAGGGACACCCCAATTCCTTCAGCGGCCAGAGCACAACGCTGGGGACCTCCAGCAGCTGGGGAGGGACCCCAACTCCCTTCGGGCACATCACAACTCTCTCAACTCCTTTAGGGGACCCCAAGTTCTACACGGGACCCTAACTCCGGATAAGGGTCCAACTCATTTAGGGCGCCCCAAATCTTTTCGGGGACCCTAACTCCTACAAGGGACACCAATTCCTGGGACCCCAAATCCTTGGGATGCCCCAAGACCTTTAAGAGGTCCCAAATCCACAGGGAGACCCCAACTTCTTTACGGGGTCCCCACTTTGGGGACTCCGGCTCTTACAGGAGACCCCAACTCCTACAAGGAATCCCAGCTCCGGGGACCCCAATTCCTTCAGGGGATTCCAACTCCCTGGGGATACCCCAATTCCTTTAGAAGAACGCACGCCCAGGGGGGGATCCCCAACACTTGTAGGAGTCTCCAACTCCTTTAAAGGTCCCCAGCTCCTTCACGGGACCCCAGCTGCGCGGGGGAACCCCAAGTCCTTTAAGAGACGCCAACTCCGGGGTGGGTGCTCCACGCCCTTTCGTGGCCCCCAACTCCCGTCGG
>NW_008685946.1:23664-42014 GCF_000695815.1 Acanthisitta chloris | reverse complement strand
GCCTCGTTCCCTGCCGCTCCAGGCTGTGCTCCGGCTCCCTGCGCGATTCCTATCGCCGACTGATTCCATTTCCTACCAGAATAACGCGAACCGCACACTCGGCTCGCTGCTCAGCGCGGTTCCCTGCGTGGATGGAGAGTGCTGCTGCTGCGGGGAGTAACTCGGCTACTGTCACTCTGCTTGCGGAGAGCTGTGAGAGTACCCGACATGGGAAGGAGGGAAAGTTAAAGGGAAAAAAAATGTGGGTTGTTTTTTCCTAGCGAATCAATAGAAAAAGTCTTTTCTCAGTAGAGGATGTCTGTCTATAAAACTGCTTGCAGAGGAAACCCCTAGAACTTACTTTTCTTAATGTCCTCAGCAAACGCGGTCGGATTTAGCAACAGGGATTTACTAAAAGCTGTTACACAAACAAATAACTAAGTACAAAATTAGCAGCAGATCAATTAAGCTGTGCTAAAGTCAGCAGTGAGGAGAGCAGAAGCCCTCACGGTCATGGAGAGGCTCTGCCTCGCCTGTGGCCGTGGGAGAAAAATTCAGCTGCTCAGGAGTTTGCCCTGCTGAAGTACCTAACCAAAGGGTGGACGAAAGACAGATGTTTTCCTGTTTTCTTTGGCAGGGGAGGGAAGGCAGATGGTGCTGTGTCTGGAGTTTCAGGAGTATTTCTCATAATTTTTGTCCACTAGCACTCTGCTCACTTTGGAGGTGCCTGGAATTGGTTTGACTTTTCCCCACCCTTTCCTAAGTGTTGTACAGACCTCAGGCTGCCGTTGCTGGATGCAGAAAGGTGGTTACAGGTGCTGTATTTCTCCTCCATGCTTCTCCAGTCCAGCTAGAGCCCAAAGCTGCTCCTGCCAAGCTGGACTGGGAGCAGAGCATCACACATCTCCATGGTGGTGGTGCTTGTAGTGCTCAGCTCCACGCAGAGGTGGTCCAGTGCCTTTGCACCTGGTGCTTGTTTGGTCAGCTGGGATTGCTGCTGGCAGCAGCTCTTGGTGCTGCTGATCTGCTCCCTGTGGCTGTGCCACTCTCCAGCTGGTACTAACCACGATGGCACCGTTGGCCACGCGGTTTGGCAGGGCTGGGGCGAGGCGATGCGTAATGTTACCGGTAAGAGCTTCAGCCCCTGCAGTGTCTTGGGGAATATGCCGTGCTATCTAAAGCCAGGTGTGGCTGCTGATGAGCTCTCCCAATGCACTTTCCTGGTACATGTTGTTCTGTGTTTTTCCTGCTGTTCTGCTGCAGGCACTTGGCCCTGAGCCCAGCAGCAGGACCGCCCTGCCGGGGGACTTGCTGGCCATGGAGCCTGCTCAAGGGCTATTGCACAGGCTGATGGCAAGGGCCAGTGGCCAAGGGTGGGTGTTCAGGATGCCCCCCCAGGAGGGGTCATGGGGACTCCTCTGTGCCTGTCCTGCCGCAGTACCCTGCCATGGGCTCAGCTGTCATGGCCAGTGCCAGGATGGGCCCATCACCTTGCCTTGTTTGGTGTCCTGTGGGTCCCACAAGCAGCACTGCACCTCCAGTGAGCTCTGCCCTGCTGTAAAAGTGCTTTGGTCTGACTAAGGTGTTCTGCAAGAAGCTGTAGAATGAAAAAGCTCCAGACTGCTCACTGCCTCCATCTCTGTGCCTGGCTTGCTTAGCATCAGGGCAGCCCCTTGTACACCCCATGGAGAGGATGATCATTGCACCAGCACAGGCTTCAGAGCCGCCACCTCCTCTGAAAGCACTTGGCTTGGTTTAGAGGCTTTTTAATTGAAAAAAAAAAAAAGCAAGTGCTCTATCCTGCATCTTCAAGTGTGTAGTGCAGGGCTCCTTGCTCTTAAGCAGATGAAGTTTTAGTAGGGAAAAGGAGTGAAACTGTAGAACTGTTGGAATAATTTAGTGTGGAAGGGACCTACAAAGACTGTGGGGTCAACTCTCCTGCTTAAGGCAGGGCCAGCTTGGGAAAGTGGCTTGGCATCCCTCAAACAAGGGGGATAGGCTCTCCTGTCCAAATTCAAGTACTGAGGCAGAGTTGTGTCCTTTCTGGCCTTCAGTTCCAGCAGGGTGATTCCTGCTTTCCCTGGCCTGAAGAAGGCATCACGACCCTGAGTCTCCACACTCAAGTTCCTGCACTCCCCCTTATCTGCACTGGGGTCATGTCCCTCATGTCTCTAATTATCCTAAAAATCCCTCTCATTATCTTGTGTGATTCAGTGACCTGCATCCAATTTCTGTGGGTGTAACGAGCATCAGGCTGCATGAAAGTTCCTGTTCATCAGACTTGGACCAGAATAAATTGCAAGTTTGTAAAATTTCAGTAGCTGACAAGGTGCCTTTGGGGTTGCTCCTGTTTCTTGGCCATAGCCACGGCCAGCACAGGCTTGCCCGGACTGGTACTGGTGCATGGGCTCCCACAGGACTGAGGGGCACAGAGCAGTGCTGGCTGAGCACCAGCAAAGCTCCAGTATAGGCAGGCTGAGGTCGTTCTAGAGAAGTTGCTCAGCTCTGCTGTAACTCCTGATGTTTGGATTTTCATCAGCGTGCTGTGGCCCATCCTCCCTTTCCCCCTCCAGCCCCGGTGGGACGTGCGGCAGCGCTTGCCTCCGCGCCGGGCTGAGGCTCAGGAAATCCGGGCTGTGTCCCAGGCCCTGTCACAGCCTGCCTCTGTAGCACGGAGCAAGCCTTGGTCCTCAGGGTAAGTGACGTGGTCTGGCTTGCCTCTAAACGGCAGGATGCCAGAGCCTGGAGCAAACTGTCGCCTCTTCTGATGGATTCCATATGGGAGAGCAGATATGTGGTTGCATCAGGCAGTGGGAACAGACTAGAAAAAAACCACAAAACATGGAGCACTCTTGGTTGTGAGTGTTCTCACTTCTTCTTGTGAGTGGATTTGAGTCTTTGCCTGCGTTACAGTTATGAAATGGTTGTAAAAATCCTTCCTCCTTTCCCTGTCACACTTGGCTAGTTCTTGTGGCAAGGGGACGTGCGGGGGCTGGGCCAGCCAGGCCCCTTGTGCAGCTGCAATGTCACCAGCACAATTTGTGCTTTAACAACCTCCCCCACCTTCCCCCATGCTGGTGTGGGCTAAGCAAAGGCTGCTGGAGCTGGGCCAGGCCTCAGAGGCAGTGGCTGAGTGGTGTTTCTGGTGTCTCTCCCAGGTAATAGTCCATGATGTGAATGAGCTGACGGAAAAGCTGTTTCCCATCGTTGAAGCCATGCAGAAACACTTCAGTGCTGGATCGGGGACCTACTATAGCGACTCGATCTTCTTCTTGTCAGTTGCTATGCATCGCATCATGCCCAAAGGTAAGCCTCTGCTGAGCTGCCTCCAGAAACACAGGCTCTCTTTTTCTTCTGGACAGAGATGCTATCCAGTGCTATTTGAAAAGCAGATAAAGTTAAACTTTTGGGATGGGCTCCTGGGATTCTGCTCCTTCCTGCAGAGTGATGGACCCATCAGTCCAAGGCTGCCCACATTCAGGTGGTGTGAGTGACAGGAGGTTGTCCATGCCACATGGCAGCTAACCCTGCCCTCATACCCTGAGATGGTAGGAGAGGTGAGATGGGAGCAAGTGTGTCTGCCCTGTGTGTGTTTGCAAGTCCTCCTTCCCCTTGGGGTGCCAGCAGAAGAAAGTGCTGTGCCTGTGGTGCGGCTGTGCACTAGTGAAGCATCAGCAGAGAGCAGTTGTCGAGCTTTTCCTCTTGGCTTTGGGGAGCTCTTGGAAAGCTTTGTTGATTAGCAGCCACTGATCACTTAAGTTTCCTTCTTATGCCTTTGCTCTGCTGTTATCAAGTGCAGAAACAACAATATATCTGCAGGAAAACAAGGAAGCTGGCAGTTGGTTCCGCTGATGCCGTGTTGTCCTCCCCTGGCTGCACGCGCTTGTCTCTCCTGGGACCAGCATGCTCTCTAGCCTTTGACTGTTAGCATGAGGAGGGTGTGACATCCCTGGGCTCCCAACACCTTTGCTGGTGCTCCCTCAGCCCTGTCTGTCCCTACCTGATGCTGGTCCCTGTTGGCTGCCTGGCAGGCCTGGTGCACTGGTGATGGCAGCATCCCCTCCTGGGCTGGCCACATGTCCTCCCTGGACCATGGCAGGGAGCAGGTGGCAGTGGTGGCACATGCCCCAGAGTCCTACCTGGCCATACACCTGCCCCAGGAGGGCATGACCAGCCTCTTGAAACTGTTTGTGGATGTTGTGGTGGCTCAGTCCTGTGTGCATGTTGCTGAAATTCCTGTTCCCATGGCTAGCACCACTGGTACCTTGGCATCTGGAGCCTCTGCCCAGCTGTGATATTCTCTGCAGACTTGCTACCATGGGTCTCACCTGCACTCTTGATGACACATGAGCAGGTACAACTGCCCTGTGCCCCTGTGGAGTCCTGTCTCAGTTTGGCTCTACCCAGTAGCTCCAACGTCTGCACTGCTTCGTGAGGCTGCTTCTGTCCTTTGTGGACTTTCTCTTGCTCTCCTGGCACAGCCATCCCACACTAGCTCATTAAACAGTGGGGCCAGTGGTGGCCCCAGGGGTCCCATCCAACTCCCACTGATCATTACTCTGTGGTCTCCAGCAAATGTGCTGTACTTTGCTCTCCATCAGACTTGGGTAATTTCTTGTGAGTCTGGTGCTGTCTGCAGTGCGAGTGCTTTGAAGTACGCTGCATACAAATGACGGTATTAACGCTGGCTAATTCACTCCTCCCGATTCCCTGCTCTGTCTTTACTGTGTGCTAAAGATAGCCGTGTCGTGCTGCCTGCCAGCAAGAAGCTGCTCATCCTGAAATGCCTTTTCTCAGTTCATCAACCCATGAGTTGTCTCGTCTCTTAGAAAGCTTGTTTGCTCTCCTCCCTCAGCCTGACTGGGCTTTCAGTGGTCTGTTTAGGGCACAGGATGTTTAAAGAGGCATTTTTACAGTTTCATGAGCTTAGTTTTTGTTTCAGAAGCTGCTAGTAAAGCTGATTTATATTTCCCTTGCAAGGGAGGTCAGATTTACTGTGCTGGGTGCCTGGTGATTTATGGGCTGACAGGGCTCCCTGGCCCCTTCCGGATGGGAGGCAGCAGGGGAGGCTGCAGCTCTGCTGCCCACTCACAGGCTTGTGGGACACGTGGAATGGCACGGGGCTCCTGCCACTCTCCTGGCTCTGACAAACCAGCATCTACGGGTCTCAAGAAGCCACTTTGCTAAGCTGAAGGAGAAAGGACCAAGCCTTCCTTTTCAGGCGGTATCAGCCTTCTTCCTGATGCATTTCTGTGCCGTTTCTCATGCCCTGAATGCTGTGTCTTTTTGTGCACTTTGGGCTCCATAGTGTTAGCACCATTTTTTGTGGAAGCCATATTTGATTGGAAGCTTGAGCTTCCTCCAGCAGAAATGACGGCCTGATCTGAATATTAAACTCTTGTGTGTTTGTTTACATTTGCATTAATCAGTCTCTAGGTTTTTTCAGCAGCTAGTGACCTTTGCATTAAAGTTGCCTGGTTTTAGTTTCCCAAATCTATTACTTTTTGAAGGGAGGTTGTTTCCCCCATATCATGACTTAGTGATTTATTTGGAGCCTTGAGGTTGTGATGGGGCACTGACTTTGCAGACCGATGGCACTGAAAACTGAACACCAGGGTTATTTTTGTTTCTTTTAAGGAATTTAGTGGAACACATGTTGGCTGTGTGCATATTGCACTGAGGGCAAATGGGTTGTGCCACTCAGCTGCTCTGTCGCTCACTGTTGCTTGGGATCCTCGCCCAAAAAATTTCGGATCTAAAACCTGCAGCTGCCAAGTTATAATGTAACAGCTTCTTAGCTGGTGTAAATCATGAAACACTCTTGCCTTAAATGTCTTACATCAGTGGAGTTAATCTGATTTAAACCAGCTGGGGACTTGGTATGCAGTGTGCAGAAGTGCAGACTGCATAACTCTTGTCTGTGCTCGAGGCTCATAAATCCTGTTTTAATGCAGTGTGACCAGGCCTGGGGAGCTGGGGCAGGGCTTGATCCATCACAATGGTTCTGCAAGGGAGAAGTGATGGGAAAGTTACATAGAGAGAGGATGAGCAGGTTCAGGTTTAGGAGGAGCTGCCAGGATGAGGATAACACCAGCATGAAATGATCTTCAGACTTGCAGAGCAGTGTGAGGAGAAAGGAGGATAGGGACACAGATCTTTTCACTTTCCTTTTCAGTACGCCCATCCAGAGGAGACCTCTTGCTTCCCAATGGGCTTCGATCCCTCTAATCCCTTGTGGTTTTAGTTGTGTGTGCTGGTTAGAGCTGAAGTAGAGTTAACTTTCTTCACAGAGGCTTTAGAGGACCCAGCAAGCTTTTTATCACCCTCCTTACAGATACATGAAGGAGTAATGTCTTGGGCAGGTCTGTCTGGCAGGCAAGATCACAGGACAGGTTCCTGGTGCCACGGGCGAGGAGAGGAGGAGTTGAGGTGGCAGAGGGGCAGCCTGGGGAAGCTGGAGGCACCCTGGGGAATTCTTGGCCCTCATCCTTGGCCCAAGTCAGGTAGTTTTCAAGAAGAATTAGTTTAGCAAGGGGTTAACATCAGCAGCTGGTGGGCCAAGGGACAGATGTCAGCATCCAGCAGCTTGGGCAGAGCTTTGAAAACTGCCATGTGATGTTTGACTCCATTGATTTTGCTGATGAGGCTGCAGCAGATGACCCTGTGGGAGAAGGAGCAGAGAGACAATGGGACATGATGGAAAGGCTCTGAAACCTGGCTGAAGGTACCAAGCCTCACATGGAGTGGGGGTATTTAGCAGAACTTGACTGAAGATGGTATTTGACAAATTGGAGGCAGCAGGGTTTCCTGGCTGGTACAAGCAGCTGGCTGCTTTCCTGGTGAGTAGCATCATCTCTGAACATGGTCTCCTCCTCCCCTGCTTGCAGCGTGTGGGGGAGTTCCCAGGGTTTCTCTCTCACTGTCCAGCCCAGCCTGAAGGGTGACAAAGGGAGGGAAGACAAGCATGAGCTGGCAAAGGGCCCCTGGCCTCTGCTGTGCCTAAGGTTAGCCCTCATGCAGCATGCTGCATCTTCCAGGTGCTGAAGATGCACCTGGGGACTTGCAGCCTGAAAACTCTGTGACTTGTCTGCACGTGAATTTGGTAAGCTTATTCATCAGGGGCTTGTAGGGGAACTAAGCAGCAGTGGGATAAGTAAGTTTCTGTGTGACTAAACAAAGATGTGGAGCTACAGGGAAGGAGAACAGAGTGAGACTGATCATTTTGTATTGATTAAATGGTTGGCATATCAACATGGTCTGCTGGAAAAAAATGAAAGAGGTTTAGAGAAGGGCAGTGGCTTCTGTATGCAACAAGCCCAGCTGATTGGGATCCTCCAGTCTGGGAGAGGACTGGCTGAGGGGATTATGGTGTGGTCCATGGTCCATGCAGCAGATCCCCATGTGCCCTTGGTTTCCTGGCAGGTGTCTGGACTTGGCATCTGTGACACACTGGGATAGATAGGAGGTCCAGTGGTCTCCCTGGCCTCAGACTCTGAACGGGGCAGTTTCTCCAGCTCATTATCAAAGGCTGTACCAATTGTTAAGCATAGACCAGATTATAATGTTTGTCTAAGCTGCCTCTAATGACCAAGCCCCAGGCTGCTTGGGGTTTGGTGCTGCTTGCAGCAGGATCCAGCTGCTGGCTCTGGCTTGGTCTCCCACAAAACTGCTATCAGCCTTTGTCTGCTCTGGGTGTACCAGCCTGGAGACAGTGGCCTCTGTGAGCATCAGCTTATGCCTTTCCCATCGTGTGGAGCTGGAGGGAGGGCAAAGGCCAGGGAGGAGATCTTGCGCCGCGCTCTGCTTTCTCAGGGCTCCTTTTGTGCGCTGAGGCCGAGTGTCTAGAGCACTCCTGCCACGAGCTGTGAAGGTGGAGAGCCTGGGAGCTGGGGGAAGGGGTTAAGCAGAGAGGTATCAGAAAAACAGTCCATTTACTGGTGCAATGCCTTGAACTGTCTTCTGCTAGTGTGCTTCTGGAAAACCAGCAGGCAGCATCCTGAAAATGTTGTCAGTTGCATTTGTAGGGATGTGTGCATGAGGGTTTGCTGTTGGATCTGTAATGTTTGAATCCATAACAGGATTGCCTAGGTCGGATTTTGTTTGCCTGCAGGGTGCCAGGTGCCTGTGTGTGATGTTTCCATTCGACAGCAGCCATGTGCAGTGAGTTAGTGTGCACACATCCTGTGTCACACAGAGGTCCTGTGCAGCAGAGGTCTGTGAGGTGGAGCCTGGCAGAGGGAGATGGGGAGGCATCACTCCCTCTTCTTCTTCCTGTCAGCTACAGAGCAATTCCTGGGGCATGGGGCAGCTGCCCACAAAACTGACTGAATTACAGTGTACTAAATGAGCATTTTGAGAGTGTGTCACCCCTGATCTCTTACTGCTGGCTGAGCATTGCCGTCACTGCTGAGCCCCAGCACATCGGGGGACACACAGAGGTGGGAGAGCGCTGGGAGGAGAGTGCCTGTGTCCCAGATGCTCCAGGCCTGATTGTGTGTTACCAAAGTGGAGATGTTGTGAAGAGGCACAGAAAATTGGGGTCTGTGGTGGAGTCGTGGGAGATGGCTCCAGAGCCATGTGCTCCCAAGCCGCAGTTCCCATGGGATGCTGCAGTAGCTGAAGGGTTTATTTTCTGGCAGAAATGTTCCCATCTTTACAGGGATGGAGGGAGCGTTAATAGTTTCTGGTGTGCTCTCATAACCTCCCTCCCTGCTTCATGCTGCAACCACGTGAAAAACATCCAGATTCCTTTCCCAGCCTGTCTCTGGGCTGCACGCACTCGTGTCAGATCCTGTGATGAGAAGAGCAGAGAAGGCTGGAGTGATGGATCTGCGAGCAATAGGGAGACCGGTGCCAGCCATTGTTCCTTGCTGGAGTGAGCCTGTTGTGCCAAGGGCGTTGTTTTTGTGATGCTTTTTGGAAGCAGGCAACAGCAGACCTCTGAATAAGCCCACCACAGGTAAACACCAGAGGCCATGGCCTTGTAGGGAGGTCTTCACCTGCTGAGCTGAGCAGCTAACCCCATCTGACTGCCTGTGGGATGTGCATCTCTTGGCAGGAGAGCCCCTTAGCCCTAGCCCTGCAGAGGAGGAAGCATCAGGAAGGGCTGCTGTGATGAGGGGGATGCAGATGCTGCTCAGCAGGTGCCTTGAAGTCCCCTGGGTGCTCCATCATGGCAGAGACCCCTTCCCTGCGGCACTGCTGCCTCTGGGGGCTGGCACAACCTGCAGACCCCAAGGGTAGTGTCACTTCTCATCATTTCCACTGGATGCCCCTTGCTGCAGTGCCACCATCTATTATTTTTGGATGTCCTAGTTCTGTCAGGCCAGGGCAGGCGTGTGTGGCTGTTTCCCCCTCCCTGTGGAGCAGCAGGGTCTCATCACCCGGTGCTGTGGGTGGGTGCTGCCCTTCTCCCTCCCCAGCCAACCCAGCTGCCCCAGCCCCAAAGGGTGGAAGCTGCTGGGGATCACAAGCTGCTTTCCCCCACAGCCTCTCTACCCACTCTGTCCTAGTGCATTAGAGCCTAGCAGGAAGAAACAAGGACAAAATCTGGCTGGAGCCCCTTCGCTCAGTGTGCACAGGCAAACAGGACGTGAGCCCAGAAAATTGTTTTCCTATATGTCTTTTTGGTTTCCCTTTCCATCTCAACCACTCGTTACTTCACAGCTTTCCATCCACACTACTTTGTAATTCATAGGAACCTGGAAGCAAACCTTATTTTGTCTGATTAAAAGGTTTCCTGCTGTTCTTCCTCCACCTTCAGAAAGTGTCTTCACACTCCTCCCACGGCAGTACCATATATTAAACACACAGCAAACAGCATTTCCAGCTCCATCCTGAAAGCTGTCGCATCCTCAGCAATGTCGCTGCCTGGGAGTCCAGTTAAGAGCTGAGGTGTTGAGCACAGCTAAATATTAGTCCCTCAGACCTTGATGGATTGCAAGGAGACACTTGGATGCACAGGAAAAATTAATTTCCTGGAACAAAACACATCCATCTCCTGTCGAGTCTTCCCATCCCTGTGGAGATGGCTGCAGGGTGTGGAGCAAGGCAATCAGAGTGATGTCACCATCAATACCTGGGGACATTCCGGCTGCTCCAAACCCCTGAGCTCACCCAGGAGCCTGCCCTGTGTGGGTGGTAGCAATGATTTGTCATCTATCTCTGGCAGGCAGCCTAATTTTTTAATTAGCTGATAGGCTGATTAGCTGTGGTGCTGCAGTCACTGCTCTGCTCTGCTGGGCGCCTAATCAGTGCTGTAGAAACCTAGTTAGCAGCCAGGGCACTTGGACACATCCCCTCTCACCTTCTGCCCTCCCCTGGTGCCCTGTGTGCAGGGAGGAGAGGCTGTTTGATGGGGAGGCAGCTGCTGAGCTGCCCCAAGGAGCAGAGGGGACCCTTGGCTGCATGGCAGAAGTGAGGACCTGCGTTCAAGTGGAAGGTAAGCTGCACTGCACCTGGGCAGGCTCTGCTGGCGCAGGGCTTTGAAGGGTCATCTTCTCTTGGGAGGGTGGGGTCTGGAGCAGCACCACCAGGTCCTGAAAACGGGCACTGCAACCCCTGCCCTAGTTGACAGCACTTTGGCAGGAATTCTGTGGAGCGTGTTGTGCTTGCACACATGCACATGTGCCCCTGCCTTGGCCGCTTCCTCTGGGCGAGGCTCTCCGGTGCTGCTGGGGTCAGCTGTGTGGGCAGCACGATTAATCCTGGAAGAGAGCAGGAGTCTATCTGTGGAAAAAACAAGGCCTGGCCAGGGGAGCACACAGCCGGAGAGGAAGCTGCTCACAGCCCTGCTGACAGCAGGGGCGGGAGGGGGCAGCGGGCGGGGGGGGGGGGGGAGCCAACCCCAGGGAGCCTCTAATGAAGGGCAGGATGGAGAACCCAGTGTGTTTGTGTAAATAAACTCTGTCTCCATACTGGGCTTGTTGAGGCGCTGGCATCGCTGCCTGGCACTGCAGCTGGGCTGGTGCTCTGCTCCCTGCTCAGATGAGGCTTTCAGGGACAGCTGGTGACTGCCACTGAGCAGCGTCCTCTGGGTTGCACAGGGACCCTCTGGAGCCTGTCACCTGCTCTGTGTCCATGCCTGGCCATGGTGCTGGCCGTGGGAGTGGAGTTTTTCTTGGCTACGCATCCCTCTGAGCCAGCAAGGGCGGAGGATCCTGGTTTCACAGCCAGCGTGGGCAGCTTTGTGCATCCACGTGTTGCTGCTGGCAGGCACAGTGCCTGCTGGAGTGGGGCCTGCTGCTGCCCTGCTCCAGGAGGTTTATTGCCCAGGGCAGCTGTCTGGAAGTTACTGCTGATCCTTCACAGCTTCTTCTTTCCTTGGGATCTTGTCTTGTCATGGTGGGGATAGCTAAAAAACCCTTCTTACTGAAAAATCATGGGTAGTCAGAGCCAAACTCAAAGCAATGGACACAGGTGGAGGGGAAGCTGTCCAGGTGTGCCCATCGTTTGCACACCAGCACACCTGAGCCCTCCAACCCTTCTGTCCCCAACTTGAAACGCCTGGGCCGTCTGGTCCTCTTCCTTCTGATGGTCCAAGTCAAGTGGCAAAATGCACAGTCACCTCCTGGCCCTATCCCAGAACCTGATGCAGCCCTGCAACACCCAGAGCTGCAGCCAGCAGGGGACACTCCGGTCCCTTGGCTGCACTGTGTCACCCATGCTGGCTGCATCTGCTGCTGGCCCTGCAGCAGGGTCTCTGAGCTGCTCTGCCTGCAGCAGCTCTGCCCCTGCCCATCACCCTGCCCTCACCAGGCCATTGCCTGGCCATTGCCCCCCATGCTACCTCCAGAAGGAAGAAGGGATCCTGCTTCTATGTGTTGCTGGATTGGCTGCTGCTGGCTCCATGGGAAAGGAAAACGTGCTGTGCCTGTGACCCCAAAAGTCACTGCTGTGATGCAGAGGAGCTGGAGGGAGGTGAAGGTGTTCCCATCTGAAACGTGGCAGTTGGATTACAGTTAACAGTTGGACTCCAATGATCTTAAACGTCTTTTCCAGTCTAGACAATTCTATGAGTCTGTGTTCCTTGTTGGCATGGAGCATTGGAATGCTTAAGTCCTTAAAACCAGGTTTGTTGAGACAGGTGAAGACACTGGTGCAGAGGATGGAGGGAGCAGAGCCAAATTACCACCAGCCTTGGTGACAGGTGTTTGCCTCAGGAGTGTGAGTGAGGTTTGGGCACAGTGCGGCCTGGCAGGGTGGTAGCCTATCCCCTCCTGCCATCCCACTGTTGCTTGCAGCATCTCCACTGCCAGACCAGCTGCAGGCAGGATTTTGTACTCTGGGGAGGGGGCTGAGCTTATGCCAACATGAGCCTATCCATGGGCTGGAGAGTTACACCACCTCCAGGAGGTTTCCATTCTTGCTTCTGCTCTGCAACTCTTTAACCATTGCTCACTCATAAGCAATTAAGCAGTTTGGTTGTTGCTTCTGCCTTTCGTGCTGTGATAGCAGCTCTCCATTTGTTTGTTTGCTCCTGAATGCAGGTAACTATTTTCACACTTTTCCCCTCTCTGCTGCCAGTGGTGGCATGCCTGTGCCTCACATCTGGTGTGGCTTGTATGGAAGTAGAGGGTTTGGAGCCAAGGCCAGGACTTACACTCCAGCCCTGCACCTGCTGTATGGGTTCAGCTTTGCCAGGGTAGTGACACTTGTACAGAGAAAGTTGTTTGGATTAGCTTAAATGAGTTTGGCTGCAGAACAGCCTGTGCTGCTCCGTGCAGGCTCCTGCTTTTGCATCTCCTCTTCACATGACCCTTCATCCGCTGTCCTGTAGTTCTAAATCCACTATTTACATGTCTTGCAGTCCATCTTCTCAACTTAGGCTAGGGGAAAGTAATCTCAGCCTACAGGCAGGTTCAAGGCTGCCAGTCCATAGGCTGATCTGAACAATTCATTCATCCCCGAAGTTGGCGTTTCTCTGCTGGACATGGCTGGAGGGAGGATTTGAGCCAAGCCTGGAGTACAGCCCTGCTGTGGCTGCTGGTATGAAGCTGCAGTAAAACATTATGAGCTTTAAATGGGGCCAGCCTGTGCTGTAAAGCTGTCACTGCTAATGGAGACCGTCTCTGCTGTGAGTGGCACAGCTCCCCTCTCTGCTGTGGCTGGAAGAGCCAGAGCTGAACAGAGTGGAGGGTGATACACAGTATGGCAAAGTTAGAAAACTCACTGCTGAGCAGAACACTTTCAGCCTTTTCCCACATTTCCAGCTGGATCCCCCCCGAGCAGTTTGTGCCTAAGAGAGCACACGATTCTTCCACCCCTACATGGCAGCCAGGACAAAGCACTTGATGGAAGGGCAAAAGAGCATGATACATCATAAATATTAGTGCCTGGCCCCTTGCCAGTCCCAGGCAGAGAAATCATCTCAACTATTAATCTATCCATGCAAGCTGCATCTGGCAAAGTGTCGCTTAATGGCACCCGTGCTCAGTTGTGTCAGAGTTGCAGTTCATGACGCCTTTAAAAATAAAAAAAGGAAAAGTACTTGGTGCCTTCCGAGTATAATTTCTTAGTGAGTGGTTCCTGGGGGGCTCTGCAGGCACAGCATGAGACCAGTGCATGGGGGCAAGCCAGACCCAGGGAGCCTCTAATGAAGGGCAGGATGGAGTACCCAGTGTGTTTGTGTAAACAAACCGTATGTCTCGGTGCTGGGCTTGTTGTGGCTCTGGCATTGCCATCCAGCACCACAGCTGTGCTCGTGCCCTGCTCAGCTGAGGCTTCCAGGGACGGCTGGTGGCTGCTGCTGGGCAGCATCCTCTGGGCTGCACAGGGACCCCCTGGAGCCTGTCACACATTGGGGTGCTGGGGTGGGCAGAGCTGGGATTGGAGCTTCCTCCAAGCTCAGCTTTCATTCTGCGCTGTGATTAAATTGCAGCTGGCATTCATCTGTAATTTTAGAGAACAATTGGATGACGTGCCTCGAAGTTGATTTAATTGAAACGTGATGAGGCGTCAGAATGCTGCTGTGCAACGGGGTGAGTCGTGCTGGGATCCCCCCGGGAATCCCATCCCTCTTCCCAGCCTCGACAGTGCCTTGGAGGGCTCAGGCTCCCACCACATTTCTCTGTGGCTGAGCTTGTGCTGTAGGTCTGAGGTCTCTTTCTCCTAGAGTTTTGTGACCAGTCTGGATATTCTCAAGTGCAGTAGCTTTGGGAAGGTTTGGTGTATTTGGAATACATGTCGTGTTCTTCATTGAAGAAATCAGCTGCTCTGCTTATTCACACGCTTGAGTTGCACTAGCTGTTTCTAAGGCAGTTTGGAAGGCTGGGGGAAATTGCTTTCAGGTCAAGACCTACTTTAGCCTGTGGTGAATTACTGCTCCTGGGTTTTAAATCTTTGCAAACAGAGGATTATGGTGATGGTAAATACTAGGTAGGCTTGAGGATTGCCGTACTGCTGGCTGAGGGGAGTGTGGCCTTTCCCTTTAGCAGATAGAATGTGATGGATGTTAAAAAAATAAATTGAGATACAGCCTGGGTTGTAGCTTAGATACTATTTCTCCTTGATTTATATTTCTGCTTGGATACTTCGCAGAGTAAGCAGTATATTTCTTGCTTAACCTCACAAGGACTTTTCATTCTTAAATGAAGACAGTGTGGTAGGTATGACCAATTGCCAAGAGTCCTGGATTAGTGCAAAATCTGCAAAAAATTGAGAGCTGCTCTACAGCCCAGCATTTGCTTGAAACGCAAACACCAAGTGATGAATATGTTTGAAATGGCAAAGCTGCACTTCCATGCCAGGGGATAGCTGCTGGGGCCTGGGTCTCTAGTCCTGATGGTGACTTTGGGGGCTGAAAACAGAGCGATTGCCTCCTGCTCTCAGCAGTCTAGGGGTAGTCAGCAGCCTGTCCTGAGCGTGGCAGGGTGAGGGGGTGCGGAACCGTGGTGGTGGGAAGGCTGGAGCATAGGCAGTGCCCCAGCAATGCCAGCCTGATGGGAAGTTCTGCCGGTAGGCACGGCAGATGAAGCAGCAGAAGATGAGGGCAGGCAGGGCTTGTCCTCCTGCCTGCAGGTACTGGGCAGGAGGAAGGATGAGGTTTGCTAATTGCTGTGGAAGCAGTGGTGACGTGCAGGTCTGGCCTGCAGGGAGCTGTAACAGCACCTGTGCATGATGAGTGGGGACAAAACAGGTTGACATAGTCTTTACAATCCAATTAGTGCCAAGTGCTAAGCAACCTGACCAATTTGCTCTTGGCTTTTATAGCATGTATAAATAGCGATGGCATTACATAACACCATGGGGGATGGCTCCTCTCCACTTGTGGTCCCTGAGAAGGGCTGAGCTGGGCTGGCCAGAAGATGGCAGGGGTTTTGCCCACGGCTGGAGAAACACATCTGATGGTCTCATCTCCCATAGTGTTTGCGTTTGCTGCATTGCATTTGTCCTGCTGCCATCCATACAGCACCTCCAGATCCGCCTGGGAGAAGCAGTCTTGAGGCACATCTCCTGCATCTTCTCCCAAGCAACATCTCCGTCCATCAGTCTTGTGTGCTGCAAAGGAGACTGTGACAAATTTGAGAAAGATGTCCTTCTGCCTCTGCACTCTTGATTTCCCACTGCAAGTGGAAGATGCTTCCTTGTCTGCACAACTCTCCTTCTCTCTGATAGAGTACCACCAGCAATCATTTAGTCTTCCAGGGTGCTGCAGACCACCAGCAGTTCTGTGTAGGCAGGGTCCTGTAATATCTGTCCTTGGGGAAGCTTGTGGCAAGCTGCTGGGAGCTAATGGGCTTGTGTAGGTGATACTGGAAGAGTCATGTGGCTGACTGATGTAGTTCATGATTGAAATTGCTCTGATACATTGAGCCACAGATGGATGCTCTCTGGGTTGGAGGTGCAAAACACTCATGGAGTTGGTAGGTTTTCCCAGTAGTAGGTAACAGAAGGTGAGCATGGGGATTTGTGTGGGTGTTTCTGCAGAAACACTTCCAGAAAGAGAGAGACTGGGTTGAAGCTACCTATTGCTTTTGTCAATCATATGGAAAAACAATCTCAAGGAGGGAAGGAGGGAGTGGATAGAAGCAGAGGGTCAGCAGAAGTGATTTCTGAAGGAAATCATGCCTAAATACACAGTGGTAAATACTGTCATGATGGTTGAAGCTTTATGCAGAGTTTGGAGCCGGATTGTTTGCCCTGAGTTGGCCAAGTCTTGCCTATGGAACCAACTGCACCAAATCCTCATTGGATGCAGTTTGTCAAGTAGCCATTGGTAATCATGGGTTACAGTTTTGTCTTATATAGCTGACTTTTCCTCTTTGTGCTTTCAGAAATAACACAGATCATCCAGGTAGACTTGGACCTGAAGTACAAGACCAACATCCGAGACCTGTTTGATGAGTTTGAGAACTTCCCAGAGGGAGCAGTCATTGGGATTGCCAGGGAAATGCAACCAGTGTACAGGTACAGCCCCTTCTCCATGGGCAGCAGGGAGTGGGCAGCAGGTGGCTGCCATGTCTTGTCTTCAACTCAGGTTGGTCTTTGGGAGAAAATCTAGGGGGAAGTGGTCTCCCTGCATTAATTCCTGCAGGAACACTTAATCTGAAACTTGTAGGTCAGTGTAAGCAAAGTGTACAGTGTCACTGTGGTTTGTTTACTGCTCTCACACCCCATCACAAGGCTTCCAGAGCCAAATTCCTGGTCATCAGTGCCAAAATCCATACCTGGACTATAGTACATCTGCTAGAGTCATGTTTGCCCAGCCATGCATGCTGAGGTGCTGTGATTGCATTCTGGAGCATCTGTTTACATATTGGGGCTTAGAGGTTTTGGCTGTGAATGTTGCAGAGAGTTGGGGTCGAGTTTGTGCAGCAATGAGGTTCTAGGTGCCTGGAGTGTCAGTGCACCTTCCACTTCCCTCAGGGAAGGCTGAATGGACAAATCTGTTGGTGACCTGGGCTTACAAGCATGAGGACAGCCACGTGGTCACTTGCTCTTCAGACCCTTGGTTCATAAGCCAGGGCCAACTGTGGTGGGAACTAGTGGTGGGAGCCACTCATCGAGGGGTGGCCCAGCCCTTCCTACTCATGGACTACAGGTGGGTTTCAGGGACACAGATATTTCCAGTCTTGTGCTTAAAGAAATTGGTTTGGTTCAGCCTGCATTGTTCCTCAGGTTTTGTTTTAATCCAGGGTAAATGAGATAATCAACTCAGGGTGCTTTAATGGCTTCTCAGCTGAGCTCAGTTTGAGCATCAGAAATGGCTTGGATAGATTTGCTAATCCTAATGGAAAAGTTCTTGGAGAAAGATAAAAAAGCTTAAGAGCTCTGTATGTCTTTTCCTTCCCTACTGGAAACCTACTTCCCCTATTGAACCTCCTAAGACATGATCAGCAGCACTCTTAGACAAAGGCTGAGCTGCAAAGATCTGGAGCAGATGTTCTTGCTGCATGTACATCCAGATGGAATAAGGGTGAAGACAGAAGTTCACCAGCAGGGGATTGATGGTCATTAATCACCACCGATCGCTTCCTGAAAGCCTAAGCCAGCTCAGAGCATGAGGTTGCTCAAACTGCAGCAGTCATCACTGTTCTTGGGCTGGAAAAAGACATCTCCCTGTCCGTGGCAGAAGTGTTGACTCTCCTTCTGGTTTGCCCTCTTGGCAGGGAGAGCTGGAAATAGAGGAACACAGATGCTGAGATCTTGTCTCCATAGGGTGGCACTGTGTTTAGAGAGTGGAGGCCTCCTGTGCCTGCTTTGGGTGTCCTTGCAGGATTTTGGTGCCCAGAATGGTAAATCCAGCCCCAGTTAATCATATCCAATTGTTAGAGCTTAAAGGACGGGGACGGAGGGAACAGCCACAGCCAAATGTGGCCACAGGGCTGTGTCGGACTGTCAGCCTCGGTCAGTGCTGCTTGGTGGGGCAGATCCTGTCTGTGAGTGGTGCAGCATGTAACAGGATAAATCAAGCGTTTGTTTGCATTCAATTAGTCCATGGTGGAATCACTGTGTTTTTTTCTCTGCAGGGTTTTGCATTATTTCCATGCTTAACTAGGGAGCAGAGATGGTGTTGCACTGCCTGGATGTGGTTTGTGGGACTGGGTGTGCCTGGAGGGGACTGAGTTAAGCTTTGGGGTGCTCCGCTGGAGAGCCATTCAGCATGGCAGGGGACAAGGCACAGGATCACAGGGCTGAGCATGGAATACCTGACCCAAGCCGAAGCCGTGCTCTCCCCTCCTGCCACCCGCGGCGGGGACAAACAAGCCAAGCAGTAACAGCTCTCACAGGCTGCATTTTTGGGCTGAACTTTGTGTTGTTGCAGTTTTGACGTTCTGGGTCACTTTGGGCTATGTTGTGCTTTTTTCTTCTTGTGTTGTTTTGATCTTCATGTGAAAACAAGTTCCTGATCCTTCTTGTCGCCAGATCCC
>NW_008685946.1:4699-23643 GCF_000695815.1 Acanthisitta chloris | reverse complement strand
GCTGTGCAAACGCCAACCCGCCCTCCCGCCGAGCCTGCACCCCACGGGGCTCACACCTCGCTGCTCAAAGGGTTTCCAGACACAAACACGAGCTGACAGAGCATGAATGTCTTTGCAAAAAAAAAAATCTTTTCTATTTTTATACTTTTAGCAAGATAAAAACGTGTTGTAGGTGTGAAAAGAAGAGGTGCCAGCTCCAGCCATGTGGCAAAGCACATGGGCAGGCTTGAAGCATCAGTTGGGAAAGTGATTGTGGGGATGGAGGAGAGTTACAGGGTGATGGTGGCTGGAGGAGAGTTACAGGGTGATGGTGGGGTCTCTCTGTTGCCACTCACATTTTCCTCCCCACTTCATGCAGCTCTCTGCAGCATTAGCTTCGCCCCAAAGTGTCAGAGGGCTTGAGGCAAGTTAGAAGAGCTGCCCTGAGCTTGCTCACTGAGCTATGGACTCACATCTCTGGGGCAGGATAAGCTGGCAGCTGGAAAGGGTCTGGATGCTGTCTTTCCCTTTCTGTAGCAATGGGGAAGATGGATGGAGATCAATCCACTTGGCTGTGTTGGATCCTCATTACCTGCTTAGCCCATCAGAGAAAGCACGTGGGTGCAGACCAGTGTGTTTTGTAGCTGATGCACTGTTTTCTGGGAGGCAGTGTTGTTCCCACCAGCTGCCTGTTGGCTGCCTGGCTGTAGGTTGCACTTTCTGGGCTGCACTTTCTGGGCACAAGCTGGAGCTGCAGAAGGCTCAGACTGCTGCACTGGTGCACTGAGCAGTGCTGGGCACAGAGGCTTAAGGGAAATGGAGGAGTAAGAGAACAGCAAATCGGAAGCGTCGCGGAGCCTGTCTGCACATCCTGAAGGTAGGGGAAACCTCCAGACAGCAAAACAGGATGGCACGGGAGTGTTTCCACTTGCTTGACTCATGCTGAAACAATGCCCGGCCACTGTTTGTCTTGGACAAACACATTTCTCCAAGCAACAGGATCTCCTGGCCCTCCTGCAAGGCCAGTGCTGGGATTTAACTGTTACACAGCCTGGGACTGACCTGTCCTTCGGGGTCACTCAGGGTGTGTTGGAGTGGCCTGTGGAGAGCAGTAGCTCCTGCCGAAGCTGCACATGGATTGCCCTGCAGTGTCTGGCAGGGGGTCTTGGGTGCAGAGGGGAAGATGGCAGAAGCCCACATCAGGGGTGGGAGGTGGTCTGAGGCCATCAGTGTCAGGTTTGCTTCTCTCCAGCCATGGCAGGGGAAAAAGGCACTCTGTGGGTCAGGCATGTTGTCCTTCCTGCAGCTTTTGGATCTGATATGTGACATGGGTATGGTCAACACCTCTGTGGATGGGGTTGCAGGCAGAGCTTTGTCCCACGAGGCTGCCCCCATGGTGGGGGTGGTTGAGGACACTGGTACTGTGCACTAGGCTCCTAGGCAGTTATGGGCTTTCCATGGCAGTGCTGGATGCCTCCTTCTGGATGTTAACCTGCAGGCAGAGCCTCTTGCCAGGCTGACATATGCTCATGTGTCTGCCTTCACAGGATTCACGCTGCAGCCAAGATTGGGAGCTCTGGCTTCAGCAAGAGTGATTTTGGTAGAAAGATTAGAATCTGCATCTGAAGTTTGCATGGTCCAAAAGGCCTTCTATGCAAGGAAGTGCTGCGGAGTCAGAACCTTAATTAAAAGTCCTGTTGTCCCCTGCAGCATTTCAGCTGCTCAGGCGTGCTGGCAGTGTCCTGCTCACCAGGCTGTAGAGGGTGAGTGATGATGCTTTGCGTAAATATTTATGTTGCACTGAACCTTCCATGCCAGATCCTGGCCAAACTGAGAAGCCCAGGCCCTCTTGTGCTCAGCCCTGCTAAGAAACGTGCAGGCAACCATTCCAGATGCAGCCTGCAAGCCAGTGACCAGGCAGGCAGGCAGGTCACTGTCCTCAGGGGGTGTGTGAAGTACATGTGTGGCCTGTGGAGCAGCTTAGCTGTGCTCCCAGCTGTGGTCAGGCTGTGCCTGAGGCACAGCAGGGTCTCTGTCAGGCATGGGGATGGCATCCTTAAACAGGTATTGCTGCAGTCCAGACCTCCCTGGGGCCTCCTTGCCAGCCTGGCTTGGTTCAGCTTGTCCCCAGACACAGGAGCTCAGCACTGCCAGGTGCCAAAGGGAGAAAAGCCTCCCCATTTCAAAGCAGCCCCATGGCTGTGAGGAACAGAGTGGGGATATACTCCCCAAAATGTCCTGAAAATTCTTTGTTTACTGAAGGCAGAACTTAAACCCTATTCTTACCGAGCTCCTGGCTGTATATCTCTCTGGTCACACTGGTTGCATGTGAGAGGAAGCAGAACAGCAGTACTGGTTGCACAGCTGCTCTTCGGCAGCCTTGGGCTGACCCTGGGGCAGTGTGCCACCCCGTGCTCCCATCCCCACAGCCATCCCAGCCTCTTTGCTTGCTGTGCAGTGCTGGTGCTGTTAGAGGCCCTGTCAGATGGTGGTGGGCTCTGGGTGCCCACCAGTGCCAGCATCACCTGGGGTCCTCAGCACTGCCCCCGTGTTGCTCCTCTTGGAGGTCTCCTTAGAGAGGAACAGTCTGCTGGCAACAGGGAGGACCTAACCCACAGGTCCTCAGATGGGTGATTTTCCCACCTTGTTCCAGCTGGGAGGAAGGTACCTACCTCTCTGCTTCACAGGTCCAAGGATGCAGATAGGTGGGGCTGGAAGGGTGGCTGCTGCCACCATTCCTGCCACGGGGCGAGATGTTCACTGCTGTCCTCTGTGACAAGAAGCTAATTAAAGCTTGAGGCAGCTTGGGAATCCACAGTGCTGGAAATGATAAAAGTATGTCCAGCAGGAAAGGATATCTACATCAAAGGAACAGCCACAGACTACAAAGGATTGACACTTGGGTCCTTGTATGGCTGCAAGGCCATTTGCCTTTGCCTCTGCCTAAAACCTAGGAGAGTTTGAACAGGACATTATTTTGTGGAAAGGAAAGGCTTTGTTTCTGCTTGTGATTGTGCAGGAGCTGATGTAGGTGTGCTGTGTGCTCTGTCACACGCATTTTGTTTGTTTGAGAGCTGGTCAAATAACCCTGAGAACCCCATGAATGAGTGGAAGCAGAACTGAGCAACCTCTGGACGCGGAGGCACAGCTCTTGCAGCGCTGGGTGTTTGCTGGGAGCTCAGCGACAGTGGTGCTAAGTCACTTTGTCAGATGTTTGGAAGAGGAAAGGAGTTATCCTGGGCGTAGTGAGCAGGCTAATACTGAATCCACAGCCAGGCCAGGCTGTCAGAGTGTGGGCTGAGACGGTACGTCCTGTACCTTCTCTTGGGATCTAAAAAAAACCCTAAAGTATGGCTGACAGCTGCGAGCAAGGAGCAGCTGGATTCCCTGGCTATCGGATGAGGCTGTGGTGGTGGTTGTAAGATACAGCAGTGTAGGTGTGCTGCTGCCTGGGATGGAGCTGTCCAGAATTGGAGATAACCATCTCCAGCAGCAGGTCCTCCTGCCTGAGTTTGCCTGGTTTCGTGGACTCCTCATGCAGGCAGGTTGCTCTGATTTGCAGACTTTGCTCTTTTCCAAGTGCTTTTGCCCTGGGGGAGCAGGGAGCTATCTGCCACGAAGGGCTCTGTGTTCCCCAAGCCCCTCAGTCTGTGAAGGCAGGAGAATTTGTGCCCTGCCATTTGTGCCATGGTGATGTCAGTGCTGCCTGCCCACAAGTCCTGCAAGCCCCAGACCCTGTGGAATTTATATTTTATACTGTTTCAAGACTTTGACTTGATTTGTATTAAGTGCTGCTGTTCGACACACGTGGAAAATGGTTCTAGGAATTGTTTGGCAATGGCTGCCAAGAAGCAGCCAAAGCTACAGAACAAGCAGAACCTGCGAGGAACTGGCAGCAGAATTAATTTCAGGAATTCAGCTTTACCTCTGATTTAAAAAACTATCCAAGAACGTAAAGAGCTGTGTTGTTCACATCTGTGCATATCATTAATATGTAGGACCCGTCGCACTAGTTCCTTCACCAAGCAAACTTGAAATGTCATTTAAAAAGTAATAAATAAATTGGACAAGATCTGACAACGACAACTGTGGATCGATTAGCACAAATACTATTAGTAATATTAATACTGTTAACTGTCCCTTCTGATATATTGGGCACTACAAACATGATTTTGTGTGTGCTTGGGAAAGCCAGTCAGGACTCTCCAAGCATGGGTTCAAGCTGCCCCTCCAATGATGGTGCTGTCCTGCAGAGAGCACATGTGGGTGCTGGTGCTCCTTTGCAAGGGCTGCCTGAGGAGTCTGCCATGACTTTGGTAGAGGTGTTTTTTTGTTGGCCATAGCACACAAGTCCAGGATGTGTCAGGTGAACACATACCAGTTACCATATCTACACTTGTCTGCAGTGCCTGAATTTCTCATTTTCAGCTCCTAAATATCTCAGTATCAGTTTCTAGAGATAGGTGTCACATTGGTGGCACTTCGGGGTTGCTGGAGTACCCAGCCACACTGGTACCCCTGCACACCAAACACCATGGGCGGGGGATTAGATCCTGCTGAGAATTTGCACAACTGCTGTCATCTTCAGTGGTTACTTCTTTGCCATGAACTGAATCTGTGTCCCAAGGAAAGGTTTTGCTCACAAACTGTGTTTGCAAGTTGCTGCTCATCATCTGTTCAAGTGTTCCCATTTTTGGACTAAGTCCACAGAGAAATGTCATCATTGAGAATCAATTTGCTGCTCTAAATACAGGCCTTTTAGAAGTTTGGCATGCAGGCTGGGATGTAGTAGAGACCAGCACTGTACAGACATAATTTGTGCATTACGTGAGAAGTTTATTAAGGAATTACTGATGTCCTCATTGAAGAGCTCAGTCTGTCAGTTCATCAGTATTTTCCATGGGAGGGTTGGAGGTCCTGCCTGAGCTGGACTCTTACCTTGAACCCACCAGAGGAGGGCAAGGTGGTCGTGGTGTGCACATCAACACATCCTGTCCCGGGCTGGGAATTGGGGTTGCTTTGCCCCAGGGTGACATTTTTCCATGCAGCATGAGGGGTACTGCTGTGTTGGTGATGCCACTGCCCATCACTGAGTACATGGTGCCCCTGAGAAGCATGGAGCTGGGATTTCCTGGATTACACAAGCTGCTCAGCCTCAGCTGAGGTGCTCTGGACCTGGCTGGTACTGAACAAGCCACCCCAGCTCCTTAAGGGGTTTAGCATTTGCACATGGGAAATAAGCAATTAGCAACAAGGGCTGCTTTGTTGCAAAGCCGCTGAGCTCACATGGCCGAGGTCTGGCAGCGCTGGGGCAGGAGGAGGGAGCTGGATTGGATCCTGCTCTGGGTGCAGCCCTGGGGTAGCTGCCTCCCACCAACTGCAGCAGAAACTTGGAAGGGTCCACCTTCCTTGCAGCAATGCCTTTTGGAGGTGGGAGAGGCTGGAGGAATGGGAGATGGCCTTTTCCCGGTGGTTAATCTTGGTTGAACACAGTGATGGTAAGGGCCTGGCAGCTGCCTGCCACAGTGTGGTTTAGCCAAGAGGAGAAGGGTGCAGGGAGGTTTCTTGGCTGTGCTGTTATTTCCTGCTAAGGATTAAGGGTGAAAGCCACCATCTGGATGGACCATGCCATCATTCCCATCACTCTTCCCTCCCTACTGCCCACACCCTCTCCTCCAGGTGGGACAGACAGAAGTTGCTGTCAGGGGAACCCCTTTGCTTTCTCCCCCTCCATTTCAAACACATCCTCATCAGGACTCTGCATAATTCCCCCTGGGGCTACCATCCCATCTACCTCTTTGGCCAACTCTCGGGGTACCAGGCACCAACAGGTGGGCAGCTCAGCCAGGGGTTGTTTGCAGGACCACAGCCAGGTGCCATGTCCAACTGCCCACCCCAGGAGAGCCCTGGCAGCACATGGAGCAAGGAGCACAGTGCACTTGTGCCTCATTGCTCATTGCACAGGGACAGTGGTATCTGCCAGCAGCTGCAGCTGGGGATAGCACTGGCAGCCATGGCTCAGGAACTGAACAGTATATCTGGAGGTAGCAAGAGCATGTGCTTGTTGTTTTAGTTGGTGTTTAGGCTGGCAGGACTGCTGCCGGAGAGGCTCAGAGAGGGATGGCTGGCAGCCTGTGCTTCCCTTCTGTGCCAGGAGCCTGGCTGGATGGGGCTCAGGGTCCCCCAGCCCCTGACCCCTGTGAGAGAGGCTTGGTGACAAAACATGTCCTCAAGGTGCTGGCCTGCTGCTGCTGCTCATCCTGTGCTCCCAGGCAGCTGGCCCAAACTCTGCCAGTGCTTGGCAAGAGGTGTGAGCAAACCAGTGAACTCCAGAGAGGAGTTTACTGGTTCTGGGATGTTTATTACATCCAGAATCTTGCAGATCCCTTGTTTATCCCATGACTTTGCTTCACCCTTTGGTGAGGGAGAGGCCATGCAGCCTTCTTCCCTGGGTACCACCCTGCATAGGCTGCATGCCACCCTGTGCATGGTGCACAGTGATGTTCAGAGACCCTGCAGCCTTCCAGGAGCATCCTCAGGCCATAGCCACCCTGGGTCTGGCCCAGCATCTCATTTCACTTCATGTGTTTTTGACCTGGCTCCTCAATTCCTCAGCTGCCTGGAGGGGATTCTGCAGGCCATCTGCATTCCTGGAATTGTGGCCACATGGGGAGGATCCATGTCCTCAGCAGCAAGGCCAGTGGCAGCTGTGCAGCTGGTGTGGCAGGATGGCAACCTCTTGAATGATGCAGGTTGGTATAGGCACACAAATCCAGTCTGCGGCCTGTGGGGCCAGAGCTCTGAGCTTGCTGCTGGTCACCCAGCTGGCAGTAACCCCTCCATCCTGCCTTTCCTGCCAGTTAGGGCACCCAGCTGCTTTACCAGCAGTTTCCAGTCATACCATAACCCAGAGCTGAAGTAAATGAGTGGAAGTTCAAGGATTTGGACAAAGTGTTTCCCCCACCTGGTGTTTGTCCCTTGCTGTGTGTCAAAGCAAGAGAAGGACATGCAGAGTACAGCTGATGGGTGGAGCAGTCCCTCCTGCCCTGGCAGCTGTCTCCAGTGAGACAATTTGCAGGGTGCAGTGGCAGCTCAATGAGCTGGAGCTCATGTCCACCAGGCTGTGAGGCAGGGGAGGTGTGGCCGCAGTGCCCTGTGCTGGGCCAACAAGGGAAGTCCTGGTGGAAACAGGGGGTTTTATCTGGGCTGCCTGGGACCAGCATTTGAATGCTTGGAAATGCTCTTCTCCAGATGTTTCCTAGCACACGACAGCTCTGTTTATAAACAGCTCCTCAAAGCAAAGCCTGTTGGGGCTGCAGGCGGGCACCCCGCACAGCTCCCCTGCACCATGCCACGGGGTCTGGGGCCCCGGGTCACCTCTTTCCCCTCCCATCTAGAGTGGCCAAGGCTGTTAACAAAAGCCAAAAATGCCTCCTCTTCCTTTCTCCTCCCCTCCTCATGGCCAGCAGCTTCCTGCCCCAATGCATCCTGGTGGTGTCTGGGATCTCCGGGCTGCCTTCCTGCCCAGGCTTTCACTGTCAGGGACACAGAGAGGAGGGCACCCCAGAGCTGAGGCTGATGGCATGCTGCCCTGCCTGAACTGCCTGTTCCAGGGCAGATCCTGGCCACTCCAGGGGCTTGGGTCAGGGATATGTTCCCATTGCATCCACCTGGAGTTCAGTTCCTTGGTGATTGTCTTGAGGACACATCCTGACAGCATGCTCATCAAGCCCCTGTGACTTTCCCCCTCCGTGCCTTGCCAAAATTTGAGGTGGGTGCCAGTGGGTGATGCCAGGCAGAACAGAGCGGCGCAGGATGTAGCCTGGGTTAGCTGTTTGTCTGGTTGCTGTGCTTCCTCAGCCCCATCTCCTCCAAAGAGAACAATGCTCTCATACCCACTGCTCCCTCCACTTCCAGCTAGGTGGAGGTGCCTTTCAGCCACACTCTTCTGTCCTGGCCCCTGCAGGACAGCACCAAAACCCTCCGTTAGAAGGACAAAAGCCAAGAAAAATCCAGGCTAAACAGCTGCTGCCAGCAGCCCTGCCGGAATACCTTTCCCTCTGTTGGCCTGAGCCCAGCCCTGGCAAGGCTGTTGTGCAGGGCTGTGAGCAGGTTCCAGAACCATCGGCACTGCGGAGCCGCCTGCGGCTCATCGCATCCTGGAGCTCACCTCGGCCTCGCTCCCTGGGGATGGCCCTATCCTCCCTCCCAGCCCCACTCCTCTGGGTTCCCCTGCATGGCTGGGGGAGGATGGCCCTGTCCACGCCAGCACCGGGAGGAAGGGCTGAACAATTGCTGCTTGTCGGTTTGTCTCCTCTTCCTGCAGAAAAGGGCACGTTGCTCCCTTCTCGTTATCAGCCGTGGACAAGTGATCTGCTGGGGACGGCATTGCTGAAAATCTGAGTCATTTGATACAGATCTGCTTTTGTCCCGCCACGGCCTGGCGATGCCGAGGGCTTGGCTGCTTGCAGTTTTCTTATCCTTGCTGCTTGCAGTGGCTGTAATCTCATCCCTTAGCTTGGGCAGTGTGTTTTTGGAGGTAAGAACATGAAAGGAGTCGGCTTCACTGCTGTGGAGCTGGAAAGATGCCTCCCCCTGTGGCACTGCTCATCCTCTCCCTCCTGCCAGCTTCCAGCATAATTTCTGGGGTGTGGGAATGGCTTTCTTGGCACTGCTAGGCAGAAGCAGAAAGAGCAGAATATGCAGAGGTGGGCTTGAGCCAGTCCCTGCTCAGGCCCCTGGCCCTGAGCATCTCAGGAGGCTGATTGGTGCACAGCTGGGGCTTTGCAGGTTGAGCTTCCCTCTCATGCTGCATGGAGAGCACTTTGCCTGCCTTTTCTCAGGAGCACCCATGAGTTGTCTTTGCGGTGGCCTAGTGCCTGTCGCCAAGACACAAGTGCTCTTTGCAGAGGCAGAGCCCTTTATCCCTTCCCTGCCCTTGAGATCCAGCAAGCACTGCTGCCCATGGGCTCGGATGAGGCAGCCCATCCTCCACTCCCCTTCCTGGGAAGTGCGGATATGACTGAGCTCTCCTTCCGGGGGAAACTTGCACTTGGAAAAACCCTTTCCATCCTGAATTGGGTGAAAGGGAGCAGTGTAAAGACACTTACTGAAACAAGAAATATCAGTGCTTTGAATCTAAGGCATCTAAAGGAAAGTTGTAAGGAAGTGATGCTGCATGATGGCTCCTCAGATCAGAAAATAAAAGAGATGTTCACGGTTGGCATCATTTACAGATCTACATCTTCTGCTGGGATAATTCTTCTGGTGGCTGTTGTTGAATCCTGGCTATCACCTTTGGCCAGTCTCGCAGCACTGTGCTGGGGATCCAGAGCACGGGCCCAAAGGATGGATTTAATAGTCTGATCTCTGTCCAGGCTGTTGGAGTCCCTGAGCAAGTGTCTGTGGGAGCTGAACACAGCTTCTTAGAAGAAAAATTTGGATTTAAATGTTTGCAGTGGTGGAGTACCCACCATGCCTCTGGAGCTGTCCCGGGGGCTAAGGTCCCTGCATCTTCTTACATCTGAATGAGCCCAGCTTCAGCTTCCAACCATGGGACCACTTTAAACCTTTGAGCTCTAAATCTACACCATCTACCAACAGATTCCCATTGCCTGGAGCTGCATGGAGGCTTTGGTCAGTATCTGACAGATTCAAAGAGGAACCAGTGGCAGGCTTGGCTTATTCTTTCTAACAATATTTCTCCTTGACATCTTCGCAGCAAGGCGTAAAAAATCCCTGTGGTAACTTTGCCTTAAGCGTGAGGGCTGGAAGGAGACAGCAGCGTGGCAGCCCTGGGCTGTCAGATGGTGGTGTGGGTCATGGGTCCCTCCTGCCCTCCTCTGAACCACAGGCTCAGACAGCTCACAGGTGCTCAGCTTTCAGCAGAGGATGCTGCGTGGGGCAAGAAGACTTTCAGAATGGTGGGAACAATTTGGGGGGACAGATTCAACCCCAGCTGCTTAAGTAATAGCATGGGATGAATTCAATTCCTGCAAGTGGGAGCAGCCAGTGTATGTGTATGGTGAGGTGCACTCACTGTCCCAGGGCTGAGGAAAGAGCCAAAGACATTTTTGGGCTGCTTGCTTAGGTAATCTAAATTTTTACCATTTGAATCCCCCTCTGGAGTTAGTTTTATGTATTGCTAGACTTGCACTGCTCTCGTTGGCAGCTGGAAATTAGCTGGTGAAGACTGGGTCTGCCAGAGCTGCTACAGCTGAGCCTTCCCAGGGCTGCAAGTGCTAAAAGCACTGCTTGTTCAGTTAGTGAGATGTTGCCACTGGATTTCTTTATTTTTATTTTGGAGAAATATTTCTGCCATTCAGATTTATTTCAAGTCTTCTTTTTGCACAGCCTCAGACTGGGGCCCATCTTTGATCTGAAGTTTCCCAATAATCAAATAATAATGTGCAAACTCTGCTGCTGAGATCCCATTAACTGCAGGACTTTTTCCTGGTGTGTACCAGTGGTGAGGACACTTCTGGTGGTTTGCCCTAGGCACTGGGAGTGTGGTTTCATCTCCCCACACAGACATGTGAGCAGTCACATGATGCTGTGGCCAGTTGGCTCACCAGAACGATGCTGGTAGAAACAAAAGGGGCTCTAGGAGGTGGTAAGCAGAGTGGTTTGAGGTCTGGGCAATATCCGGTGCAGGGGGATGGAGAGGGACACAGCCTGTGAAGCACCAGCTCTGAGAGGCTGGTACCTCCAGACAGAAGACAAGCACTGCAAGATCCCTCGTGTGGGTGGTAGATCCTGTGCTGTGATCCAGATCTTCCCAGACTTGAGTTGGCTGCTCTTCAGGCCGCGTTCCCTGACTCCCCGTTCCTGTTTTTCCTCTCTTTCTAGGCACACCTTCTGGCAGTATCGCCGCGAGAACCCTCAAACCAGAGTTGGGGAGCCCCCTCCCGATGGGCTGCCAGGCTTCAACAGTGGTGTCTTGCTCCTGAACCTGGAAGCCATGAGGCAGTCCAAGCTCTACAACCAGCTGCTGGAGCCCACCATGGTGCAGAAGCTGACGGAGAAGTACCACTTCAAGGGCCATCTTGGGGACCAGGATTTCTTCACCATGGTGGGGATGGAGCACCCAGAGCTCTTCCATGTGCTTGACTGCACTTGGAACCGGCAGCTTTGCACATGGTGGAGGGACCACGGGTACAGCGACGTGTTCGACCAGTACTTCCAGTGTGAGGGCGAGGTCAAAATTTACCACGGGAACTGCAACACCCCAATCCCTGAAGACTAGGGCACCTGCCACCCCCAGGAGCAGCTCTGACTGCAGCAGGCCCTGCAAAGCCACTGTGGCTGCACCAGCAGTCCCTTGGGAAGAGTGGCCAATTCTGGTCCACCACATCCCAAGGAGATCTCTAGGGATCCCAAGAGTATTCAGTATCCCACTGTGTGTAACCTCACCCCTCCAGGAGGCAGTGCAGTTCAGTTGTAGGAGCAGGACATCCACAGTCACCGTGTTCAGGGCTCAGCTCCTGACTCTGCTTGGGGTCAGTCCATGGTGCCTGTCTGTGCCACAGCCACAGGGGCATGGGGACAGCCAAGGGGCCAGTAGAGACTGCTCCTTTTGCAGATGGCAGGGTGCTGCTCCCTGGGTGCTCTGCAGCCTTGCCTTGTCAGACAGTCAGCAGGAGTCCACAGTGGGCAGATGGGTTTAGTTTGTCATTCCTCAGTGGCACATTTCTGCACCTCATGCACAGCATCAGTCTGGTCCCTCGGGAGAGCAGACACCGTCCTCAGGTCATCTTCCTTTTGAAGCATTCCAGAAAGGCGAGAGGGCTTTAAAGACTGAAAAGCTGCTTTAAATTGGGTTACTTATAAACAAAAGTTGAATGCTAGATGGGCTTTAAAGCCTTCTGTTGGTTCTTCTTAGCAATAAAGGCTTTACTGCCCTGTCTTGTGCTAGAAGCATTCAGTGAGCATTTACCAGTAGGTTCATTTTTCCAGCTTTGCCTTTAACCTTTTATACGAGAATAAAGCTGCAGATGTCAGACACACTCGACTGTTTCTTGCAGCACAACTGAAGTCCTGTGCAATAGGAAGTTTCCTGCTCTTATAATGATTAAAAAGTAGATGATGTGTATCTGCTGGGCAGATGAATGTGGTGCCCCGCATAGCTTTAGCCCACATCTGTCCTGAGTGAGTGATGCAAATAAACAGGCCAGCACCAAGCTGGACTTCCAAAGATCATCACCACTGTAGCTAGGCTTGGTTTGGAAGCAGGTGGGAAGTGCCTGTGCTGTGAGTGAGTGAGCTGTTCCCTAAATGAGTGGTGCCCCTCTGGGCCCAGCTGGCAGGTGTGAGCTCCTGTGCAGGTCTGTGCCAGGGTGGTGCACAGCACATGAACCCTCCTCCAGCCCAGCCTGGACACCAAACCAGCCTGAGTGTGTCAGTGTGCATCTGTGTGATGTGCACACACAAGTGAGAAGGCTGGGGACCAAAACATGGCTTAACCTAATAACTGCACACACCGTGTGTGGCAGGAGTGTCCTGGGCTCCCTCCCCCTTCCCACCTATCCTTACTGAGGGAGAGGCTCTCCTCCCTCGCACTGATGCGTGGAGATGACAAGCTGTGGTGCAGGTTGCAGCCCAAACACTGTCATCTCTGATGTGCTGAACCAATCCATTTCCAAAGGGTGCAAAAGCCCAGCTTAAAGTATTTTCACACACACCCAGAAAGAGCAGCAAAGAGGTGATTAAAGGTGAGTGAAAGAAGCAGTACCCTGCTGTGTTAGACTCACATTTTCAACAAAAATCAAGGTGATCCAACCTTGCTGTGCAAGGCAAGGCAGCCTTGGTGCTGGAGGTAGGATTTGGGGAAATCAAGGTGATCCAACCTTGCTGTGCGAGGCAAGGCAGCCTTGGTGCTGGAGGTGGGATTTGGGACAGGTGATGCACCCTGAAGGACAAGGAGGGTTTGCAAGCAGCTCAGATGGCCTGAGCACGTGCCTTTTTGGGAAAGGATACTTGCTTAGTTGGTGAGAACTCTCATTAACAAGAGTAATAGCATGGTGTGGGGACAATCCCATGTTTCACGGCCAGAAGCCACCACCTTGCCTCTGTCCTGGCAGTGCCACATTGCTGTCCTGAGCTCGCTGGGAAAATGGAGCAGAACTTCCTGGTGCAGTGCCACAGTCCCATGGTTGACATCACTGGTGCTTTGTCACCACCCTGGCACGTCCTGAGGCTCTTGCAGTTGCCCTGAGCAGCTTCTGGGGTGCCTCACATTTGCAGCCCCTTCTGTGCCCAGGATGCTGCTGCGAGGATTCAGCCCTATGCTTGCTGGTCAGGGCACACTGGTGGCACCAGTGACACATAGGGCCTCACATGCCAGGGCAGGACCTTGCCATCAGTTTGGAAATGGCAGTGCTGGAAATACAGGACAGGTGGCTCATGTCACCAGCACTGGGGAGTGGTGGGTTGGTGAGCAAACAGCTTTTCCAGGGGCTGAGCTGCTCTGGGGTGGCTGTATGTCAGGGCTGGCCCAAAGACACCGTGATGGGTGCAGCAGGGTGACACCAAGGCTGTTGGCCTGGGGAGCCCGGGCTGCACGGGGCCAGGTGCCCCCTGCCCCACAGCCACCCCTGCAACTGGGCCTGGCATGGAGCCCATAGCCAGGGGATGATCTCCACAGGTTTGGGAGCACTATTCCCTCTCTGTGGAGTCCTAGGGGCTATGTGTGGGCATACACTTACATGTGACCACTCTGGCCCCAGGCTGAAACCTTTCGCTTAGGTATGTTCCAAAAATAAATTCCTTTTTTTTGTTGTTGTTCAAAATGGCAGTCCACTGGGAAACTCAGTGCATTTTTTCAGCTAGGAAAAACATAGTTAAGTGAAACATTTAATTCAGCTTGGGTGGTTTTCCCCAGGCACTGCAGACAGCCCAGCTCCCTGTGCAGCAGTGCCTGCCCCATCCCTACCCGCACGCTCCCCGGGGCAGTGACTAAGCACCGCAGGCAGCACAGACCCGCACGGTGCTATATATAGACCCTGCACGTAGCCACGGCTGTGCTGCCTATGTAATTATCTCCCCTTCATGCCCTGCTGATTGCAGGCACTAATGAGCTCAGCTGCAGAAAGCGCCGTGGCAGCCTGGGGCTGGCTGCATGGGGCTGCCAGCTCAGCCTTTTCGAAAGGTGCTGCCACTGGGTGCACACTGGGACAGAGGCAGAGCTTGCTGTGCTTGTCCAGAGTGGCAGCATCCCTGAGGGCACTGCCTGCTCAAGAGCCTTCACCCCCAAGGGCAACTCCTGCACTAGTTGCCCAGCCAGCTAGTGACCACTGGGTCCATCCCGTGCCTTTCATTCATTGGTATTTCCTGAAAGAATGGAGACTTTCCATCGCCATCCTTCCCTGCCCTCCAGCACTCTCCTCCTGTGCAGCCCATCCTCAGGCAGATGCTGCTTGAGCTGCACCTCAAGAGCATCCCCTCCTGATCCCTGTAATGCTGGCCTGGGGCCACAGCAACCAGCACTAGCCGCTGTTAGCACAGGCACAATAAGAGATACCCAGAGAGCATTAAGCAGCACTAGTTTGTCGCTGGGCACTGGGGGTTTGCAGTGAGCCTGCAGCAGCAGTACTGGGCCTGCCAGGCAGCTCCTGGTCCCTGGCAGGCTGGCACCATGTCCTCGGGCCAGCACTGGTCCCTTGCCTAGCAGAGGGCATCCGCAGACTCCAGACCCTGGTTTTGGGTTGGTTGGAGTCCCTTTGGAGATGTGGCAGGCTAAAGGCAGCCCTGGGTGAGTGGCAGGTGGGGACAGGCTGCTGAGACACACAGGGATGGGGGGACACAGCTGTGGGGAGCAGGGGATGAGTCTCACCAGCACAGGCCAGTGGCATGGGATGGGACCAGGTATTGCACCCACGGGAAAGCTGCAGTGACCACAGCCACAGTCTCTGGAAGAGCACACTGGGCTTTACACTAAGATTACTCAGCCCAGAGCTCCTCCATCATGCTTGTTCACTTCCTGCTCTTTGTCTTCTCACCCACTGGCTCATAACAAAGTGCTGTTCACGTTGAGAGCCCCATGTTTTTCCAGGATGGAGAAAAAGATGGGAGGGCAAAGGGATCTCCTTGAACTCTTTGTAGAAGATCAGGCTGTGGAAAGTAGCTCTGTAGCTTGAGCTTTAGGGGAAAATTCAATTTCTTGTATCATTCAGCATTCATGAGAAATTGCATGTAGAGCAAACAGTATGCCTGATTTTCTGTCCAGCTTTGCTTCCAGCCTCGCACTGGAGCTGCATGGGATTTTTGCTCTCCTCTCCTGCGTTTCATAACACCATCAGTGTTTATTCTCTTACTCATTTGTACTTCTTTCCCATTTGAAACGATCAATTGTTGGTATAAACTCACCTAGGGAGCAATTACAGTGAGCCTAACCCAAACAGGCACTGGGGTGCTCCATTAAGCAATATCACCACCCTCCCTCTCTGCTGATCCCAGAGGATACAATATTTACTTTTCAACTCTCTGCTATTCATACTGAGCGCACTTCAGTCAGCGTGCCAAGAATAACACAAACCCTAACAACGGGCTTCAGCACTAAGATGGAGTTCCTGACTTTGCAAAACAAAAGAAATAAAAAGCCAACCTATTATTTTGCCTTTGCTGAGAAATGCCTGGCAGTAGCACAGCAGGCAGACACCAGAACCACCCTCTGCCTTCAGCAGAGCCGTGGGCAGCGTGAAATCTGCCCCAAGGGACACAGAAAGAGGCTAAAAAAGAGCAGCAAACTTGGGACATGGGTTAGCACCTGTTGGCTTTTCTTCTTAACGCAGATTTTTCTTCGGTTGCTGCATTGTTGTGTGAGCTTTTCCTCAAAAGCTTCGTGGAGCCATAGAGGGACATGTTCCCCAGCACCTGTGAATGTTTCAGCCAGGTTTTCAGTAGCTCTATCTCTGACCATCACGAGCCTCCACGGCTTTAATTACTAATTACAAAGAAATTGCTGCCCGTCCTGTTAGCCTTTTCGGTGCCTTGGGGTTTGCTTTGTGCAATTCTCCTCTGGAAATTAATTATTCACTGATCAGCTGCTAATAGGGGGAGCCCTTGGAGCCATTTACCTTCCTGAGGTATTTCATGGGCATTAGCTCTATTGTACCTAAAGTCTCAGTGTTAATTTAGACAATTTGCCTATCTGAAGAAAAAGCTGAAACGAAGCAGTCTGGGGCTGCCAGAATGAGCTCAGAAGCTCAGCAGTTTGCAGGGTATTCCTGAGAGCAAAATGTGTTTTTCCTGGGGCAGATATCGCTGTTTGGCAGGTAGGAAACTATGCCCTGGGACTCCGAGTCCCCTCGGAACAGAGAGGCACCTTCAAACTTTTTTTTGTCCTGCTTCTCGTGGATTTGGCACCCTGCAGCCCTGGCCGAGTGCTTGTCCCCAGTGCCAGCCCTCACCAGCACAGCCCCAGTGCCAACTTCTCCTCCCACTCCTGCTCAGCCATCGTTTAGCAGCAATTTGTGGCCCTGCTGGTGACAGTCCTAAAGCCAAGCAAGCTAGGGGCTGGAAGCAGAGCTTGGTTCACAGAAGGCACTGCATGAAGTGTCTCCATTTATCACCTACAGACCTCTGGTTCTTAGTGCATATTGCAGCTGTTTGGGGCCTTTGTCACAACACATCTCCTCCTTGGAGCTGGTCAGGATAAACAGACTCTTTCCACTCCTAAGGACAGTATCAGTTTAGGGAATAAATCACCTGCAGATGCCCTGTGGCACATGGGGCTCTAGACAGTGTGTCAGAAAGAAAAGGTGCTGGGTTTTCTTCCTGTGTGCTTTTTCCTTTCTAACTCCTCTGTTTTCTGTGCTGGAGGACTTCTCTGGCTACCTTGGGAACACAGCAAAGATGTACCCTTCCAGCATGATCTGCCAAGCCCAAGGGAGAGGGAAGGTTATATAGAGTACTTAAAAACACCAGTAGCAGTGGGGAAAAAAATGGGCATAAGATTGAGCCCCTTAACTGTGAAATGGGGGCATGGAGAGCTGGCCAGGTAAAGGATGCTCAGCTGAGCTGGTTTCACTGGTCTCACAATGAAACCAGTCAAAACACATTATCTGGAAAATGGGGGATAATGGTGACACAGCAGAACCTGCCACTGATTATGAGCTATTCAGAAGAGGGAAATGTAAAGCCAATGTGAAGAACTGCAGAAAATGTGGCTGATATGGAACAGTGGATAATAAGATGGGTGAAAAATTCATCATTGATGGTGCAGAAGGGCATAACCTGAGGGTACAGGGAAGAGCCATGGAGGGCAGGAAGGTGATCTGGGAGGTGACATGGGCAGCTCCCTCTCGGTATGTCCCCCAGTTCCTCACCTTGCTGAAGCCAACACCCACATGGAGGGCTGATCAGTGGGTGATTTCCCTCCACTTGCTGCTCATACCAAGCTGTGTCCTGGTGGGCTCACCAGGGGCACAGGGCAGGAGAACTGTCAGTGCAGAGCCAGTGGGCTACATGGCCAAACTGCTGGGCTGTGCTCTGCCTGACTGTGTGTCCCTGCAAGCTGCACTTACAGAGCCACAGCTCTGGCCTTGAAACCACCCTTGGTCTCTGCTCTGTCAGCCAGCTGGAGGTGGCACAGAAGCTGTTCTGGGCAGAGCTGGGTACATCAGCTGTGGGGGATCATCTCCAGGGATTAAAACAGCCTTCAGGTAATGGAAAAGGTTGGTGCAATTGAGAAGAATCAGCAACATTTGCACCCTCTCCTGGGAACAAACAAAACTTTGCAATTATGCAGGATCTCTGCTCAATGGTTTGAGAAACTCCTAGTGTTGTGGAAAAGACAAAAGTCTCCAGCAGCAATTTTTGTACAGTAATTGGAAAATATGTCCTGGCAGTGTAAACCACTGCACTCCACAGAAGGGAAACAGCAGTGCCTGGAGTCCAGTAGGGCTGGGGTGTGTTCTAGTTAAACAGTGGGAATTAACTGTAATGCCTATGCAGAAAGCAAGGAGGATGCTAGTCCTGTGCCAGTGTTCAAAAGAGAAGGCTGGCAATTCTGAGCTAGCAGCTTGACTCCCAAGTTGGGCAAAAGGGTGGGAAAACTGGTGTAAGGTTCACCAGCTGGTAAGTTTTCTGAGTCAAAAAGGTTTGACGTGGAAAAGATGCAGGAACAGATCTAGAAGAAAATACCATATGGTGGAAAAGAAACTGGCAGCCAGCACATAGTGCCTGTGCTGACACACCAGTGTTTCACGTTTTCAAAGCAGCTGACTTTGCAAAAATAGGATATACAAGAAGTCAGCATTATTAAAGCAAATGTAATGAAATATCCTATCATGAGTCATTTTCTTGTAAACCTCAAAACTTTTTCAGCAGATGCCACTAAATTTCTTTTGCCAGTCATTACTCTGGTGAAGTTTTACCAGCAAAGAACAAGGAGGATATAAAATGCACAGTGTTTCATCTCCTTCCCTCAAGAGCTGTGTGTAATAGGATGCATTATCAAATAATCATAATAAGGGAAGCTTTTAAATAATCCTGGGCTGAGTAGGGAGTGCCAAAGCAGTCATACATTTGTCATAAAAACAGAGTACCAGGTTCTTTATGAATAAATGTGTCAGCTGGATTTGGGCAGGATCATCAGGCAGGCTAGTAGGGGCTGGTAGCATCACATGCAGATCCTGAAAAATGAGTCTGTGGTCTCCAGTATGAAGTTACTGGTGTTTGCAGTTCTACAGCTCCTCCTGCCCATGAGTTTCTGCAGCCTGTGCTCAGCCAAGCCTCCCTGCAAAGGGACCACAGTATCCTGATTCTAGAGAGTAAAAAGAAGCAGAGGCTAAGAAGCCACTGTCTGACCTGGAGGCATTTCAGGATTTTCTGGCAGTCCTTTCAGCTGCCAGTCCCAAATGTCCCAGACTAGAGGGGACAGGAGGCTGATCTGGGAGCCAGGTGTCCTGGGATGATGTGGGTCCTTTTCTCTGTTTCATTTTCATATCCTTCACAGGGCAGTAATG
>NW_008685946.1:0-4673 GCF_000695815.1 Acanthisitta chloris | reverse complement strand
ATGCATCACATGCAGTCTGGGAAGGATGTGGTGCAGGCTGCTGGGGACATGCCTGTAACATCATCAGGTAGCATGCACATGGGTGCCTGGAGAGGCATGGGGACAGTGGCAGAGTGTGCTTTGGGGGGACCTCCTGCAGTCAGAATTCCTCCTGGAGGAGCAGCAACACTAGAAAGCAAAGTCCTCCTGTCCCCAAAGTCACATCTGGGACAGGACATGCCATTTGAAGTGTTACTGTGCTCTGCAGAGCAGGAAGGCTGTGGGTGGACATGAATGATATATAATGGTCTGGGCTACATTTATCCTTCTCAAAATAGCTTTGCTTTTTGTGTATCCGTTGTCTGAAAACCATAATTGATACTGTTCAAGCCCTCCAGCCCTTTATAGCTGCTTGTAGAATAGCAATCTTGTGATACTACAAGAGCAGGCGTGGACCTGACCAAAGCTAAATCAGTGCTGTGGCCAGCAGCAGGGCTGGGCTGGAGGAGGGGACTCTTTGGCTGTCCCACACATGCCCAGGGAAGGCATTTGTCCCATGGGGCCCACTCTGCAGGCACCTCCTGCAGCTGTAAGCTGCAGGGAGGGTGCTGGAGTACTGGGAGTCCCAGCAGTGCCACTGGGGCTGCTGCCTGCACACTGCCCATTGTGTGGGCATGCACTGAGCTCTCAGGGTTCCTCCTACAGACCATCTGGGCTCAGACTGGAAAATACAGCAAAATACATGCTAATCCCTCCAAATTCCAGGCGTGGGGAGCACAGGTGAACCCATTCATTTTGCCTGCAGGAGCTGGAGACCTGGGAGCTGCGTGGTGCCATCAAGGAGATCCCCTGGCAGCGTGGTGGGCTCCACTACTGTCTGGCTTTAGTTAAGAGCCAAGTTTGTTTGCCTTTACCTTGTCTCCCCCTCTGAGAACAGGTGTCACAGTCTTTCATATAAGGGATATCAGAATGTGATATTTTTAAGCACCCTTGTAAAAAAAAAAGTATGGTGTATTGTGGAAGAAGCTAAGAGTCATGTAAACCATGAGAAACTTGGCTTGGCAGGGGATGGGGAGAGTTGCTGGCTCCGGGAGAGAGGAGCCCTTGCTCTGGGACACCTGCCTGGGATGGTACAAAAAACAGAGCTGCAACACCAGGTGAGACAGCATTTATGCTGAAATGATAAATTGTGCTGAAAAAGATGAATAGGTGAATTCTGAGGTCTGCCCATTGCCAAGGTTACACACACTGTGTTCAGTGGCAGCGGAACGTGTTCAGTGGGCACTGTCAGGAGCAGATGCCACTCACCCACATGAGTCTCCCTGGGACAGGGGCACAGGGAGCTGTACTTAGCTCGTTGGCTTTGGAGCTGTGTTTAGCTCCAGTGGGTGAATGAGTGTCTGGGCTAAAGGTGATGCCAAAGGCTCTTTGCTTCCTACTGCCCAAGCTCTGGAGTGTACTGCCATGCAGCATGGGCTGGGCAGCACCACTGGGGGGATTCCAGCATTGGCAGCTTCTCTGCCCAGTCCCACCACCCCTACCCTGAGCCCTCACTTTGTGCACGAGGAAACGTCTGAGCTGGGAAACATCCCCAGATCATCACAGATGGCAAAGCACACAGATAAGTGGCTTGTCAGGGCACGCCTCTGTTTTTCCGTGTTCTCAGAGCCTAAAAAATGAATTCTCTCCTGTAATCCCAAAATTCTTTTGATGATGAGAAAAGCCAATTGAAAAGTTTTGTTGCATAACCTTGAAGATCAAATGATGATTTATTTAGAATGCGCTTTGTGGTGTTACACGGCACACAGACTCAGCAATTAGCTGGAAGCAAATATTCCTCCTCATTTTCCTTGAGTGTGTCATTAGGATAGCGTCTCACCAGTTGCACATTATCATTATCATCTGCAAATATTGCTGAAGTTTGAACTATTTGCTTGTAGTTTACTTTTTATATTTTCAAATATTGTTGATTCGGTTTCATTGCTGCCTTGGAAATAATCAAGCAATGGTTTCTTCTTGCAAACTGCCGTAACAAACAAGCATTGGAAATAGGCTGATATTTCTACAGCTGCAAGTATCAATGGCAGTCAGCAGAAAATGCCCCTTTCAAGCAAATCTTTAATAGTTTATTTTCTGGATGAAAGAAGAAACAAGGCATTGTATCCCATGCACGTATCTTCTGTCGGCTGCTCATCTCCGGTGTCTCCTACAACCTTGAAGGAGCTCAGAGCCACAGCAGCCATGCCCAACACTGCTACAAAAGCAGGCTGGCTATTGCCTCCCAGTCCTTTGACAAAGAAAGATAAAAACTGCAGCAAATGGAGGGGGATTTGGTGGAGACAGATATATGACAGGTATATGTTTTTTCCATGGTTATGGATAAATATAAATCTTTGCCATGCCATTTCCCTGTATGGATTGGCAGTGTGAAGAGCAGAAACCTGGGGTAACCTCTCTGGGCAAGCCCAGTCCTGACCACGGTGTTTCAGCATGGGCTCTCCATGTGGAGAGTGGCTCAGGGTGCTGTTCCATGCAGCAGGAAAACTGCCATCAGGGCTTGTGCTGGACTTCTGTGCAAGGGTTTGGGCTTCCCAGCCTGACTCCCATGCCAAGTGCAAGGTACCCTGGTGCTGTTTGGGATTGCTCTCCTGCAGCTCCTCTGCTTGTACCACTTTTCTCCTTGGACAAACAAAGCAAATTACAGAAGAGAGGTCCCCCCACATTTTCATCCTGTTGCCTGTGGCCAGAATGGTGTGGTATGTGGCTGCTCCCCATCCCTCTGCAATGTCCCTCCACAGGGCAGAGATGTGAGTCACAGCTGCTCCCTGCCCCTTGCAAACAGGCAGAGGGTGTTCTACTGTTTTAGGAGAAAATTTGATCTCAGCACCTTTAGCTCACTCCCAACCCTCTGGTGCCAGTGACAAGCCTGTGGGACCTCTTTGAGCACTGCTGACAGAAAAAGGAGCAGGGAGGATCCTGTTCCCCAGGAACATCTGACAGGAAGGTCCACAATGCCCCCCTGGCCTGTGGTGTGGTTCTTGCTGGGGAATGCTGCAAAGCAGACTGAGAACATGCTGGGGAGGTCCCTAGGACTGGGTGACCATTCTCCTGGGGCTGAGCTCCTCAGGGCTCTGCAGAGGAGGATGGAGGGAAGCATTACCCCTCATTGCCCCCACATCCTCCCCTCTGGGAACAGCACATCATTGCAGAGTATATTGGACCAGCAAAACTTGCCCAGCTGATCTGGAAACTGCAAGTGTTCAGCAAAATGAAATTTGTATGTGTGGGAGAGTGTTGCATGATCTGTGTTTGATGGGGAAGAAATGCTTTCAGATAGGGCAAAGATCTTTGGTCACAGGCATTTGATAGAAATAAAGATTGAGGAGAGCAGTATGAACAGTGATAAATGTTTCTCACAGAAAGGACAGTTAATCCTGGAGGCCTCAGCTGTTTTTCTTCTTTCAGAATGATGCCAGGTGAAATACCTGCCAAGAGTGTCATCTTTAAAGCCTTGAGAGCCTGAGAGGAAACTCAAAACCTGCTGCTGATTGTACTAAGTCCAGTAAACAATTTCAACCCTGAAGAAACACTTCCCATGTGTGCTGCGTGGAAGGCTTTGCATCGAGACCCTGTGACTATAAATCAAAACGCAAAATAAATGAAGAAGTGATGCTTTATTCTGCCTGGTCAGGTGAAAGCCCTAAACATTGGCTCTTCCTTGCTCCCAGGCTTTGCCTTAGCCAAAGCTCCTGTTCTCTGCCATATATCCCACATTAGGAGAACATCAGCTGGGCTTTCTGCATGGATTTTTGTTCACACCTTGGGAACCTATGCCTTCAAGGGAAAAGTGATAGCATGAAAGACAATATCTGCTGGCAGCTTGTGCACTCGCCAGGAGGAGGCACAAATTATCTCCAGTCGTTATCGGTCACACTTATAATGCAAGAGGCTTCTTTCAAGATGTGGTGGGACACAGGCTTTTTGCACACTGAATGTTAAAAGGTAGTGTCAGCTTTCACAGTAATTTAAGGCCGATGTTTCTTTCTGCCTTATTCTTGCTTCCAAAGGGCATCTTTCATCTTTCCAGGAGGCTTATCATTAGCAGACATCATAAGCAAACCTTTTCAACACCCTCACTGTCTCACAGACTGGCTTCACTCAACACCTGGCCCAAAACACAGGGTGTCCCTTTCGTCTGCGTAATGGGACATCTGGCTGAGGAGAACAAGTGTCTGAGGGAGGGGAGGGCAAGCACATGTGGGTGTGAGTTTGTACATCAGCGTGTGGGTACGTGAGGTTCTTCATGCCATCCTCTCCAGCCTCTGAAGCCTGGGCAGTGTCCCACAGGAGGGTGAGATGGCTCTTTCCTGGTACACATGCACATGGGACTGCTGCAGAACAGGAGCATGGATGTTTGCTTGGCATCTGACAGGAGGCAGCTGAGGCAAAAGCCCCAGAGCAGAGCTGCAGGTTGATTTGGGGAAAAAAATGATTTTAAAAACCCATTAAAACTGAGGAGGAAGGTGCTGGTGGTTACTAAACACAGGACCAAGCAGCAGCTCACCAGGCAGCTGTGGCCTGGCTGTCTCAATGCAGCTTGGAGGAGCTTTTTGGACAATGTGGTATTTGTTTTCCTTCAGTGTGTGAGGTGCAGATGTGAGGTGAGACACAGATGGACATTTGACTGTGTTTTT
>NW_008685945.1:4421-4786 GCF_000695815.1 Acanthisitta chloris | reverse complement strand
CCCATGGCCTGGGGAGCAGAGCTCAGGGCACCTCTTTCCATCGCTCTGTGGGTGACAACGTGCCCTGTTTCCAGACCTGCTGCTTTGGGAAGTGTCTGAGCAGAAACATATTTTGCATTCAACCATTTTCCTTGGGTAAGAAGGCAGGACACAGGGATGCCGAGTGCCCAGGGAAGGCTGTCCTGAAGGGGTGGCTGTGGTGCCCTGCCCGAGCGCCTGTCCCAGCTCCCCGGGCGGCCCCTGTCCTCCCCCAGCACAAAACCCAGCGCTGTCCTTTCCCAGACACCCTTCCCAGGCTGCTCACGGTGATTTCACCAGCTAATCCCAGGCAACTGATGAACCATTGTCTGCCCAGCGCTGAGCTC
>NW_008685945.1:0-4409 GCF_000695815.1 Acanthisitta chloris | reverse complement strand
TATGGCTGGGAAAACTTCCTTCCGATCTGCAAGCTGTGTGAACAGAACTTGTTTAAAATAGCTGCTTTGACAAACAAACAGAGCCAGCTCCATTTCCATCAGCATCTCCCCTCCTCAAACATCAACATTTGCGTTTCAGTAACAGGAGACGGCCGCGGCCGCAGCCACGCGGATCCTCGCCCGCACTGCTGGCACAGGGCACAAGCAGGGAAGCTGCTGAACACCCAGTCTGGGCAGTGACAGAATCCCTGGCACCCCAGCATAGCTCTGCCAGCACCCACTCCCCACCCCCAGCTCCACAGGGTGCCCGAGGGGCGCTGTGGGCACCTCGGGAAGGGCCGGTGTGCTTGGGGGTCTTCCCAGGGGGTGGAAAGGAGCATTGCTGTCAGAAAGCCCGTGAACCACAACGCATCCCAAGGACAGGCTTTGAAGCCCACGTTGTTTTCATTTGGATGTTATTATTAAAAAAGTCACTTGCGTGTTTTCTGGTAAAAGGCTTTGCTGCAATGTTTCCTCTTCTCCTCCAGCTCCAAGCAGAACTCAACAGGAGCACAGACAGGGCCTGACTGTGCATGTGGGATGGGATGGAGGTGCAGCTGGCTCAGCAAACACCTCTGTGAGTGACCAGGGTGGAGGTGGAACAGTATCCCAGGCACCACAACACTACCAGGCCTGGGTGACCTGGGTGCCCAACCTGCCAGCTCCCGGAGCTGGGGCTGGCACAGGGCAGGAGCTCTCTGGGCTTCCAGCACAGTGCAGCTTTGCTGCAGGCAGTGCAGAGGCACAGGGAAGAGGATCTTTGGAAAAAGGAGCAGGCCAAGTGTCTGGGTCAGGCCAAGTGTCTCAGGGTCCCGCCAGGGCAGGGCCACCCACCTGGCACAGTCCACACAGCCAGCACAGCTGCCCCACGGGCAGGGACAAGCTGCCGTAGTGCTATGGAGAACTGGGCTGTGTCCAGAGGTATTTGATAAAGCCAAACTGTTGGCCTTGTCCAGAAATGAAGCAGTGTGGAGCAGGGGTGCTGCCACTGCCTCTCCAAGCCAGTTGTTGAGAAGAAAGGGTGTCCTGAGCTTTGGAAACCACTTTCGCCGACTTGTAAACCCAGAGGATCCCTGCTTAGCTGGAAGCTACCCCTCCAACAGAGAAAATCAATTATGTCCCAAGGAGTGTGAGAAGCAGCAACAAAGCCAGCTGGAAGCAGCCTGAGTCCTCTCACATCCAGGGCCAAGTTCCACTTCAGTGGGTGCTTTGACTGAGATGCCAAAGTAACCAAGGTCTGTCCTGGGTGCAGACAGCTGCCTTTGCAGAGAGGAGAAAATGCAGACCTCTGGATGGTGCTCGCAGCGCAAACGGTCCCTCCCTGCTCCGTGTCTGTGAGGGATTTGGAGAGCGTCACCCTGTGCCACAGAGCAGGCAGGCTCTGCCCCTGGCGTGCCAGCAGCATCCCCAGGCTGGCACCAGGACAGTGGGGCTCTGCCCTTCTGGGTGACACTCCGCATGAGCAGCCTGTGGACCATGTAGCTTGCTCCTTCCCACACTGAGCCAGCAGCACTGTCCCTGCAGACATGGAGAAGAAGGTGTGAAGGCATCTCAGCATCCTTCACCCTGTCTGCCGCAGCGCCAGCCTGCCCCACAGGATGGGGCAGTACCTGCTGGGGGCAGTGGGTGACAGGCACGTGCCCAACACAGCTCCTCTGAGTCCATCCCTGCGCAGCTCTCGGGCGTGGGCACGGCCAGGCAGCCGTGTTTTTCGTGCGCTGCCTCCCCTGCCAGCAGCGCTCAGGTTACACTTGACATACTGAAGTGGCAGCAAAATGGATTTAATTTATTTACTTTTTAAATGTAATGGTGGAAAACAAAACGTTGCAAAAGTTGTTTGTTTCATACCAGCTCTGCACAGACCCGCTGCGCAAGGAGTGGCTCCTGGCAGCTCTGCTCTTGGGAGAGCGGCGATGGCTGAGCTGACATGCCGTGCCAAGGACCAGACAGCGGTTGGAGACACCTTCCCTGCCCAGGGCTGCGCCGGGCACGGCTGGGCCTGAGGACAGGCAGTCCCAGACAGGGTGCCTGCACCCACGGGGGGCCGGGCTGCAGACACTCTGCAAGGCAGGGCCCAGCCAGGGACGAGGCAGAGGGGCTGTCAGTGGGGCAACTCTGCCCATGCTTCAGCAGCTCCCTTGGTCTGTTCTGCCCCATGCCTGCTGCAGGGCTCAGCACCCCTCCAGACCAGGCACAGGGCAGGGACAAATGTTTTTTTCCTCTGGGGACAAGGGGCACCCACCAATGCAGCCACACCTTCCCAGGCAGGCTGGGACACTGGCACAAGGTGGGAGCCGCTGGCAGAACCCACCCTTCCTGCTGGCAGAGCCCACCCTTCCCACTGGCAGAGCCCACCCTTCCCGCTGGCAGCTGGGGTAGCAGTGGGGCTAGGGCTGGGCCGCTTCGGAGGGAAGGCACTGGTGTGTCCGGAGAGCCCGACCCTGTGATGTGCCCTCAGGCACCAGCTCCTTTGGTCCAAACTTTCCCGTGGCACCGTCAGCGCTCAGAATTTACGAGGGACCACCAAGCCTGGGCATTGTCAAGCACCTAATTGAAAACACTGTAAAGGTTGGGAGCCGACGCTGACGGCCACCCAGGTGCCTCGTGGCACTGGGGTCCCAGCACGGCCTGGCAGAGCCAGCCTGGGGTCCCACTCGGTGGGCACTGCCAGGCCCCAGGTCTGTCCCGGTCGGGCAGGGGAGAGGCCCTGGGGAAACCGCCCATGGATGTGCTGCCTCCCACATGGGATGGTGCTCTTTCCCAGCACTTTGGTTAGGAGATACTCATGAGTTAATTAATCCTTGAGTTTTTAAGCAGAGACATATTTATGAGCCCTGTAAGAGGCTGGGGCCCGGAGAGACATTTCTTTATTCTTCCTCCAGCTCAGCTGAAGGAAACCATAAGGGAAAAGAGCAACTGAGCCACGAAAGCATGGAAGATGGATTTCGGGCTGGTGATGGGGAAACAAAACCCAATTTGCCAGGGTGGGAACAGTGGCGAAGTGACAGCTCCCTTCCCTCTCCTTTGTCTCCTCATCCTTTGTCTGCGCTCTCTCCAGCCTGGTCAAAGGGTGCCGGGGTATCTCCCGCTTGAAGTGCAGATGTGAGTCCCACATGTGGTGTGAGTGCCCACCATGACCCTCCTCAGCTCCTTTGGCTGAGGGGGAAGATGTCATGGGCTCATTGCCCCCTTTCCTGCACCTGTGGGGAGCTCTGGCCCTGGGATTCCAGCTCCCCCTGCCACGGGGATCTGAGGGGCCTCTGTCTCAGGAGATCCCAGGCACGGCTGTGAGCAGGTGAAAGCTGCCGTTGGTGTCAGCAGCCAGGAGAGCAGAGTGCAGCAATGATGAGAGCATCAGCCAAGACACCGATGGGAAAACAAGAGTGCAGGACACATCCCCTGCGCTTTTGCTGGTCTCTGCTTCAATCAAAGCCGCTGAGAAAGTGCTTGGTGGGGACAACCAGAAGCCTTCCTGGGCAGGGCACATTTTTCCTGGCTGAAAACATGCAAGTGAGGCTATTTTTCTTTATCCTTTTCCTCAGTGTTAGCTGCTTATGGCATTCCCTGTCTCTCTGCAATCACCAGTTTATCTCTCCACCTCAGATGATGCTTCCTCAGCCTTACTGCGCATCTTGGCCAATAGCAGTGGAGAAATGTGGCCACCACATGTTGGCAGCAATTGAATCCTGGGCACATTTTTTCTCTGCGCAGCCTTTAAGCTGTGGGAACCATTTCAAAGGAAACCATTCCCCCTATAACATGCTTGTGATCTGAAGATGTCTATTTAGATGGCAGCCCAGCATTAATTTAGCAATTCACTACAGAGTTTGGCGTGATGTTTAAAGCACTAAAATAAATTGTGGTGAAGTCGTTTCCCTCAAACCAGATTGTGTGGTTTACATTATTTGTCAACCTTAAGTACAACTGGCATGTTTGTATCACTCATGCAAAGCCCCATTGTGCCTCTCTAGAAGGGGGAAGAATCCACACAGAAATGCATCCAAGTTCCTGCCCCGGCAGTCTCATGTCCCTGGGAGATCTGCCCTGGAGGCACACAGCCCAACTGCTGGAAGAGAGCCTGGGCTTTCCTCAGGATGATGGGTGTTAAGTGCAGGCTCATATAGGTTATATTACAAAGGGCCAGTTTAATCAGAGGCAGATTTGTGCTCTCTGCCTGCAGTGCCTAAAATCCGCCACGCTGTGATGGCTTTGACACGCACACGCGAGCACACACACGCACGTTGCTGTGAGCACACACACACATCACCACGAGCTCACATACACATCACTGTGAGCACACACACACACATCACTGTGAGCACACACACCCACATCGCTGTGTGCACACACACACCGCTGTGAGCACACAC
>NW_008685944.1:23242-30665 GCF_000695815.1 Acanthisitta chloris | reverse complement strand
TGGGGCAGGCCAGGTACCAGCACAGCCTTGCCTCCAGGTGGGTTGCAGTCTCTCTCAGCCGATGACTTTTCTGGAGTCCAGGCAGCAGATGCCAGAAAGGGTCAAGAGCAGGGTGCCCTGTGCCTAGGGAACAGCACCGGGAGGCAGGTGTGCCAGCCCCTTTGTGCACCTCCACAGATCCTGCTTGCAGCTTGGGCTTCCCAAGAGGGGAGAAGGCAACTGCACTGACTAGTGAGGCCCACCTTATGGCACGGGGCTGGCGACCCATGGAGGACAGCTAGGCAGTGTAGGAAGGGTAGTGTGCTCCTGGTGTGGTGTGTTGGCCTCTCTGGTGAGATCACAGCTCAAGGGGCAGCTTGGGGGGGTGCTCAGAAGCTGGTGCATCACTTGTCCTCTGCTGTTGAGGAGCTGCGGTTCGTGAGTGCTGCATAATCCTGCTGGTATTCTTTGCCTCCTTGGCTTAGGCAGAACATGCGTGCCCATGCACGGTTATTCTATATATACAGACTTATATTTAGATATAAATAATTGCAGGAGAGGAATGCTGAAGTTCAAGGACTGGGAAGCTGTACAAGTACCATATAGCCTGCTCTGCGGCTGTTCCTCTCCTCCTGTTTCCATTCAACAACTCCTGGTGCCCTGAGCCCAGCTCTCTAAACAGATCCTGACCAGGGTAGCTAAACCGAGGTGCCTTTTTAGCATGAGGACATGCTTGTGCCATGCTGCAACATGGTCTGTTACCCCCAGTGCCCTGACAGTGCTGATGCTACTTTCAAGACAGCACAGTGGCTTTTCATAGATGCCAAAACGAGAGCCAGTTTGGATGAAAGAAGTGTAGCAGGGGCAGTGCCCGGGCGAGTCTCCCTCACCTGTAGTGGCCTCTGGCTCGCGGGGATTACGAGAAGATTGTCTGGGCTTTGATTGCTTCGTGGTTGTTGCCAACTAGGGTGTCAGTATAATCTTACCCTGTGGGAGCAGGCAGAAAGACTGCACTCTGTGACCTGCAGGTCATGTTTAGGCTGAAGGCTAAACAGGCTGTTTAGGCTAAGGGCATCCTTCCTATGGCCAGAAGCTATCACAGACTTGTCTGAAGCAGCTGGTGGAGGAGAGGGAAGCTGCAGTCTCTCCTGTCAGTACCATGCTTGCTGGTGTCTCAATTGATGCAATGAGGAGAGACCATAGCCAGGGTGCTTGGATTCATGACCTGACCTAGGGCAATCCTCTTGTATTCAGAACTACCGGGAGGGTAGAGCGTTCCCCCTCCCCTAGAGTGCCTGTGTAAGGCCATACTGGCAGTGTGATGTCCTCATTTCCATCAGAACCAACTGCTGGTGCCAGCACTGCTGAGTGTCCCAGGAATGTGGCTGAATCCCATGTCTGGGTACATTTGCCACAGCTGGTGGGGAGCCAGAGGAGACTTTTGGGGACTAGAAAATGGGAAACATGCTCTGTTCTGTTTGAAGGTACCGCATCTCGTCATGTTTCAGGTTGCTGTGTGCAGGAGCCAGACAGGGCTTCAGGTGCTTCTCAGCTTGTCCTAGCAAGGCGAGAGCTACTGGCCAGAGCTGACTGAGACCTTGTTCCCTCTTGGCATCACATGCTTACACCTACACTTAATTGTGATGAGCTGAATTTCACTCAGCAATGCTTACTTGGAAGATAGGAAGTGCCAAGGGACAAGTTCTTTAGTCTAGGAACAAGATGTCCTTGTCCTGATGCTCAGGTGGGATCTGATGAAAAGAACCAGTCCTCCTCCAAGTTGCTGTGTAAAATGGAGACCTTGCAACCGCTGCAGGAGCTGACTGCTGGCAGGGTTCCCTGGCTCCTAGATGTTTAGCCTTTCCCTTTCCTCTGCAGTTGGCAACGCTGCCAGCTGTAGGTATGGGGTGTGTGATGTAAGTGTTTGCTGGGACCATCCTGGCCAGCAGTTGCCAGTGGCTGTCCAGGGCCTTGGGAGACAGTGGCAATTCCTAGAAATTACTGGATCCTCCCTACTTCTCTTATTCTGGGGATTTGAGGCCAAAGGGCTTAGGGCTTATGCATTTGTTGAATGATGTGAATGAATCATAGGGCAGAGCCATGGAAACTGATTCTCAGGAGTCTCACTGGAGTCCCCTGTATGCTGCTGCCACCGACTGGCACTCGGGAGCTACTTGGGCCTTCAGGCTGCTGCTCTGGGGCTTCTTTTGGACCGTTTTTGCAGCCCTGTAGAGGGCTCTCTCTAGGACATCTAACCCTCTGAACGCCAGAGCATCTTGTAAGGGTTTAGCATTCTGGGGGTGAATAGGAGATTTCAGGCAGGTCTCTGCAGGGAGAGGCAGGTGAGAGGCATGGGAGGTGATGACATGGAAGCTCTTGTTAAACAGGGGAACAGTGCATGAGGCCAGGGCCAGGCTGTTACAGAGAACAGCTTGAAGAGCTTTAAGGATTTTTGGAGTTGTTTAGTGTTCAAAGTTGCGGGGTCAAGGTTGCAGGGGTGATTAAGGTATGTGCTTGGCCACTGGGGTGCTAGGCATGCTTATCCCCTCAAAGCTTTTTTATTTTTAGAAGAAGATCCCCCAGATCTCAAAGGAGTTTAGCACAAGCAGTGATGGGGTCCCCCCTTTTCTACTGCCTCTGCCCTGTGCATTGTGGGTATCTCCTTTTGCTTCATGGCTGGTTTTAAGTCATCCCCTCCATTCCTCCCCATGCATCCCAGAGCAGCAACTCCAGGTGTAGGATTCCATATCTGTTCACCTCAGGGGCAACATCAGGGGCAAATGCTATTTATGAGGGAGGAGAGGCTGTAGCAGCAGCCTACCCCTTGCCTTTCCCAGTGTGTGTTACAATTAGCACCCAGGGGCCTGGTAAGGGTTGCCTTATGTGTTCTGCATGGTGAACTGAAGCACAGAGAAGAGAGTTGACTGGGATCCCACAAAGGGGTCGGCCAAGCCATGGCCGGACCCGTTCTGCCCTCCTAAGCACTGCAGAGATGTTTCAGTGCACCTGCAATAGCAGATTTGCTGAGCACTCTCCAGTGCATGAGCCTGAGCAGTGAAGGAGGCTCCCAGTGATGGAGGGAAACCCTGTTTGCAGTGAAGTAGGGCAAGTCTTTTGCCTCATTCCGTCAGACTGCAGCGGGCCGATGACGATGGCATTTATATCAGAGCCTGCTCTCCTCCCAGTGACTCTGTTCTGTAACAGATTTCCCTTTCCCCAGCTCTTTCATCTGCTTGTTTGCTATGCTGGACTTATCCGAGGCTGGTTAAGAGCTCAAGGAGGCAACCTCAGTCAGCTGCTTCTGCGGGGGAAAGCCGTGGAGCCGGTTGTTTGCTCCTGTGAGCCCTTTGCAGCCTGGGAGAGGAGCAGGGATGCTGCAGTTCCTACTGGGATTAGACTCTGCAGTTGGCTCCTCCTCCGTCTCTGCTGTGGTTGTATCCTGTCATTGGCACTTGATCAGCTTTTGGAAACCCCACCAGCGTGGCCGAGGTGTATGTATTTTACCTCAAAAGCCTAGGACAAAACTGGGTTGTAAACAGTTTATAGCAGGCATTAGTGTGACCCTGTAAAAGCGCTGCAGTATCTAAATACTGCGTAGTCCTAGGAGGAGACTAATGCATGGACTAGAGCCCTGCTAACACAGTTCCTGGAACCGAGCCTGGGCTGCATCGTGCTCCCTGCCCCGGGTGGGTAACCGCAGTGGGGCTTGCCTGCATCTCCGCAGGGTGACAGCCAGCATTGCCCTTCTCCTGCAACACAGGCAGTGCAGAATGTGAAGGGCTGGGGAGTGACTGGAAAGTGGAATTTGCTTTTCTGAGTCAGACCTGGCCAAAACCTGTCTGTCTGGTGCCCCTTCCCCAGCTTGGCAAATGAGTGAGCTGGATGCTTTGCTTTATTCCTTGTGCTCCATTTGCAGATCTGCCTCCTGATCAAGGCACTGCTTCTCAGTGCTCTCACCCCACAGACACCCTGGGTTTAGCATGTGCCTTGCATCATCCCGAGGCCCTTGTTCAGACCTTCCCCATACTCCTCCTTTGGCTGAGCAGCTCCCTTAAGTCCTCACAGCTTGGGCTGCTACTGCCAGGGAGGATCTGCAACGCAGAAGGCAGCACTAGGAGAGGAAACCTTCAGCTGTCTGGGTAGCGGCACAGCATTCCAGCACAGGAAAGCTGAGCTGCAGCTGAGCAAAGACAGAGAGATCTGGGCAGGTTCCTGTAACTCCAGCATGGACCTCAGGAAGGAGGGCACAGCTCAGGTGGCTCTGCTTCCTGGATATCACCTCTTCCTCTCCTTACTTCCTTGTCTCTCACCTGGGGTTCCCTTCTCGCCCCATGGCCTTCAGGCTGCTGCAGTGGTGCGTTGCACTGGGAAGACTGGGCTGCATCTGTGTGTGTGCTGGTAATGCTGAGGAGAGGTGCGGTGCACCTCTCTCTGTTGCCTGCAGACCAACACTACCCCACCTGTCAGCCCTGGTCTCTGTGTCACCAGCTCTAGCTCTCCGATGGTGACTCCAAAGAGGGGGCTCAGCACTACTGATGTTTGGGACTGCCAGCCATTTCCCTTGCCATCAGTGGTCCTTCTGGATGTGCTGCCTACTCTGCTCATCGTAGACTGGCTGCTGGGGCAGGCAGGCAGGGAAGCTCCTTGCCTCTAGGGGAGGAGATTTCGGCTGGATCCAGCCCTGCTGAGTGCAGTGGCAGAAGTCCTACTGGCATGGGGTGGACCAAACTTTGACAAGATGTAGGGAGGAAAGATTGGCCTGTGGGACTCTAGGGGACCAAGCCAGAACTGACAGGCTCTTCAGGAGAGAAGGATGCATTTCTTAAAGGAAAGAAGACGTTCAGATCTGTCCCTGGACCTGCTGGTGGCCTTGTGATCTCTGGTTCTTGCTTTAATTTTCGTTTTCATGCCAGAATGAAAGTGCTCCTCTTGGTTTCTAGCAGTATGAGCCCATTCAGCTCTTTGGGATCCCTGGATAAGAAACTTCTCCAGCCCAGTGTGCTCAGGAATGGAGAATAATGGAGCCAGGCTTGGGCTTCAGTACTGTGAGTGGTGTTGTTACAGCTGGCATTAGCCACTTTCACAGCAGAGGTGAGCTCAGGAGCCGTGCTGTGTGCCGGTGGAGTGGGAGAGCAAAGCTGAAAGCCTTTTAGTGAATTTCATGGCATCTGCACAAGGCTGGGGTTCTTGCCCCCTCTCAGGTTGCACCTTTGGAGGTTGCTGGATGAAGTCTCTTGTACAAGAAAAAAAATAATCTCTTTGCCCATTCTTTCTTTGGGTGTGACCATGTCAGGTCTCACAGAGCAAGCTGGATCAATACTTGAGACATCAGAGTGTTGCAGAGTGACAGAGGTTTCCTTAACCAAGGCTTTGTCATGTGTCTCGATGAAACCCTGTGCTGTTCCTATGGTAAATGTACCAGTGCAGTCCCTTTAAAAAGTCCTGTTGCTGAAGTTCTGCCCTTTCCTCACCATGAAAGACCTAAGAGGAGTTTTTTCCAGAATTGTTGGCTGTCACAGCTGAATTCCAGTGCAAGCAGGGACATTTGCTAGCAGCTGTGAGTGGCCTTTTGCCCTCCCTGCTGCTGCAGATTGGTAGGATGCTCTTGTCTTCCAGCCTGAACACTTTTTAGTATGTTACTCCATATTCGCTTTCTCTCCTACCAGAGGTGGCTGCATTTCACTCATGGAAAAGTACTTTCCTATTGGTGTGGTTTATAAAGCACTTCAGAAGCACTTCAGAGCCCCTTAGGCTGCCAAGTGTTGTGGTGGGAATTGCCATTATCAGAGACCTTCCCAGCTGCAGAAGGTCTGTTTCTCCGTCTTCCAGGCATCCCAGTTGGCTCATGCCCTCCTGGTGGGAGAAATTGGAATATTGCTGTTGGTCATTACTGGGAAGAGGAGAGAGCCTCCTGTGTGAGCAGTGAGAGGTGTGGAGTGATGAGTTGTAGTGAGGGGTTCAGGTAGAATGACCCATCCATTAGAACTGCCTGTGCTGGTGGGATGGGTGCAGAAACTGAAATACGCGGGGGAGATCCCCCAGCCTCTATCTTCTTGTGTCTCATTACCCGTCCCAGGGACGTGGCAGTGGTAGGGGTTACTCTCAGTTGAAGTAGGGGGATGCTCGGGGTGCGGCTGGCAGAGTCGCCCTCTGCCACATCTAGCCGGGCTCTGTCTGCCTCCCAAGGAGGGGCAAAGCACCACGAAGAGAAGAGGGGGTGACTGTTGCCCACACTGCTTGACTGTCATGCTGGAAGAGATCCTGGCCTCTGGCTTGCCCGCTGAGGTTAGGAGCCCCACAGCATCTGCTCTTTTGTCCCTGTTCACAGCACTGTAGGTGCTACCATAACACCTTGCTGCCTGCTCCCCTTCCTCCTGCTGCTGCAGCCTACTGACTCCTCTCTTGTTTTCTCTCCCCTTCTCCCCGGTCACCTGGAGCAGCAGCGGCCAGTGAAGCAGTCTCTCAGCAAGTCCCTGTGCCGAGAGTCCCACTGGAAATGCCTGCTGCTGTCCCTCCTCATGTACGGCTGCATGGGAGCCATGACCTGGTGCCACGTCACCAAGGTGACCCGGCTGACCTTTGACAGCGCTTACAAGGGCAAGTCCATGATGTACCACGACAGCCCCTGTTCCAACGGCTATGTCTACATCCCTTTGGCTTTCCTGGTGATGCTCTACGTGGTGTACCTCGTGGAGTGTTGGCACTGCTACACCCGCAATGAGCTGCAGTACAAAGTAGACGTGGAGAGTGTGCACGAGCGTGTGCAGCGAATGCAGCAGGCAACTCCCTGCATCTGGTGGAAGGCCATCAGCTACCACTATGTCCGCAGGACCCGGCAGGTTACCCGCTACCGCAACGGGGATGCCTACACCACCACCCAGGTGTACCATGAGCGGGTCAACACCCACGTGGCAGAGGCTGAGTTTGATTATTCCAATTGTGGAGTTAAGGACATCTCCAAGGACCTCATTGACCTGGAGAGCTACCCAGCCACACGGCTCCGCTTCACCAAGTGTTTCAGCTTCGCCAATGTGGAGTCGGAGAACTCTTACCTGACCCAGCGGGCCCGCTTCTTCACGGAGAACGAGGGCCTGGATGACTACATGGAGGCCAGGGAGGGGATGCACCTCAAAAATGTGGACTTCAAGGAATACATGGTGGCCTTTTCTGACCCAGATAACCTACCTTGGTACGTATCTCACTATGTCTTCTGGGTGGCGGCTCTGCTGACCTTATCCTGGCCCTTGCGGGTGCTAAATGAGTACCGCACCTCCTATGTCCATTACCACGTGGAGAAACTCTTTGGGTTCGACTACGTGGCGGTGACACCGGCCGAGGAGCGCTCCTTCTGCCGGAGGATGCCCCGTGTCAACACAGTGGACAGCACTGAGCTGGAGTGGCACATACGATCCAACCAGCAGCTGGTGCCCAGCTACTCGGAAGC
>NW_008685944.1:0-23110 GCF_000695815.1 Acanthisitta chloris | reverse complement strand
CGGGGGCTACCGGCAGAACTGCGAGCGATGCCACAGGACTATAAGCAGCTCCTCCATCTTCTCCCGCAGTGCTCTGAGCATCTGCAATGGCAGTCCCAGGATTCCCTTCAGCAGCAGCCGCTTCTCCCTGGGCCGCCTGTACGGCTCACGACGCAGCTGCCTCTGGCAGAGCCGGAGCGGGAGCCTGAATGAGCAGAGCTGCCCCACGGAGCAGACTCGCCTCTCCAGCCAGGTGACTGTGGAGGAGGAAGACCCCCCTCCTTACCAGGATGCCCTCTACTTCCCTGTCCTCATCGTACACCGCAATGAAGGCTGCCTGAACCACGACCACCGTCACCTCCACCGCAACGGGTCCTGCGTGGAGACCTCACTGTGAAAGCAGAGGGCGGTGAGATCTCATTGTCCATTACCTGGCCTGAGCCAGTGCAGGATTTGGGGAGAGGAGCACAGGGAGAGAGCCTAGGAGAACATCAGGATGGAGTGAACATGGCATCTCGCTCCAACAGCCAGCAAAAGCTCCCCCTGCTGTGGCTCTGACCTCCCAGAGGGGTGGGTGCCGATGCTCCCCCTGACATGGCACGCAACTCCAGACCAACCACCACTTGCAAAAAAAGAAAAATAACATTCAATCAAACTGACCCCAAAACCATAATTCATGGCATCAAGATCCAAAGGGGAGAATAAAACGACAGGCCTGATGCAGGGAAGGGGTGGCTTTGGCTCCCAGCCCTGGCTCCAGGCTGGCTCGTGCTCCGAGGAACCAGCAGCCACCAGAAAGCACCCTGCTGCACCACTTCCCACCCTGCTTCCCACGCTGGAGTGAGACCCCTTGCAGGGTGGAGGGGAACGATCCCCTTGGGAGCGGCATGTAACTGCCTGTGCCTGAAGGTCTGGGGCATCCAGGCACGTGGAGCTGAGCAGCAGGTTAGAGTGAAGGCTGAAAGGCACAAATCCAGCTCTTCCCCTTCCCCCCTGACCATTCCCACCCTCGCCACATTTTTTTTTTAGACCATGCTCCGACTGTTACTCTGTTCTCACTGCTGGGAATGGCATTGCCTCCAGAAGATCCCAGGCTCAGCTCCTTAGGAAGCTTCAGTGCGCCAGCTCTGAGTCAGCATCCCCTAGGTAAAGGGTTTTCTGTTTGGGCAGGCAGCGCCGGGGAAGGGATGAGTGTGCAAACCCAGATGGAGCAGAGATCTGCAGCGCTACCGATGTGCTTGCTGGAGGAGGGCTCAGCTGGAAAGAGAAAACGAGAGGCCTCTGGTGAGCTCGGGAAGGGGAAGAGGATGGCACTGGGGCAGGCACCATGGTATCAGGTGGCACGTCAAGTGGCTGGGGACCCTTCCTGGCTTTGAAGTGACTCCTAATTGCTTCAGACAAGCATCGAGGAAGGCTCTGGTAGGTTCAGCTGCAGTTCACCTATTGATAATGGAGCAGCAGGTTGGTGCATGTCTGCACGAGTGAATTTTGCATGAGATCCAGCTGGGCTCTGCCTCCAGACTCTGAGCTGTGGACTCCTGGCAGCCTGGGTTTGGCAGAGAGCTCTGAGGGGTTGGGAGGGAGAAATGCAAAAGCATGCTGCAGCATTGGGAACCTGGGCTGGGGAAGCGAGGGGCAAAGGGATTCCCTTTCTGTGGGTGCAGGACCCGTGCAGGAGGCATGTGCCATGAGGGATGCTCTGCAGAACAGAGGTCTGGGATACATTAGAGAGGAACCCACTTAAAACCAAGTGGTTTGCACTACAAAGGTTTTTGCAGGGAGGTGTCAGGCTGTGCAAAGTGAGGTGGCTTCTGTGTAGCCCATGAGCCCCTGTGTTTCTCTGCCTTGCTCTTGTCAGGGCAGGTTGCTCTGAGCTTTGTGCTACCCTTTCCGTCCTGTTGGAAAGGATGTCGGTGACATTGGGCAAGGAGCCCTTGTGTCACCGAAGCATGCATACACCCAGTTTTCCCTTCTCTGTCAACACATCCCCAGACCTCTTCTGTCCTTGTTCTCAGAAAAGCTGTCTCCTTTTCAGTCATCTCTTTGGGGGAGTGCATGCCAAATCAGCCAGTGATTTCTCCAGACAACACTGCTCCTCAGCCTCACTGCGTTTTCCTCATCAGCTGGGGCAAACAACAGTTAAGAGCAGCAGGTCTTGAGTGACAAGGGCAAGTCCATTAGCACCTGGGCATTGGAGCTTGGTGTCTGCCTTAGTATCTATCACGGAAGGGCAAGATGTAACAGCAAACAGTGAAGCATTGTATTTAGTCCAGCCTGTCTTCTTCCTGCCAGCTCGTACCGAAGCATCTGTTTCTCTTATCATGCTGCTGTAATGCTTCACCTCCCAGGTCCTGGGGAGGCTGCAAATGCACTCTTGCACCACATCAGTCCTCTTTGGAAAGTCATCTCTTGCCAGTGAGCCTGGAGTGGGGCTTGTAGGGCTTTGCTTGTCTTTTCCTTCCCCTAGAGCAACTGTTCTGTTATTCATGCCCTGCATATCCTGGTCAGTGTCTCTTGCTCTTCAAGTCAGCTTGTCCTCCTGGATCTCAAGTTCTAGACTCCAAACAACAAAGGTTTGAACAGAAAGTCCCTTAAAATCTCATTCTGTTATGAATCTGTCTTGTCATCTGCTCTTACTCTTACTGCCAGATCTAGATGTTGCCTTAAAGGAGAGGGTCCCTTGGAGGACAGAGGACCGTAAGGTCTCCAGTGTGGGCACATCCCTCTCAGTGTTTTGTTCTCATTATTGTGGGCACAGATTTAGACTGGATGAAAGCAGCCCTGGGATTTTCTTGCTTAGTAATGACATTTGGCTTGCTGTGCACTTGTGCTTCTCTCTCTAAGGGCCTAATGTAAGCCAAGGCCAATGTTGAGTGTCCTCGTGACTCTGGGGAGATAATGGTGTGTGCTTGTGTGTCCCAGTGAATTGAGACAGTGGAGCTGCAACGGGTCATTAGTGAGGAATGTGGTCTGCTTGTACTTCTTTCCATGTTCTCTTTGAAATCTCCTACACATTGCTTAAATTAGGCTGTGGTGGCTCATCTTTCTATCTCCAGCCTCCGAGGTGCCTTGGACAGATGGATTTATCTAGGATTTGGCAGGCCTTTTAGCTCCCTGGGGCAAAGACAGGCTTCAGAAAAGGGACACATTAACAGAGTCTCTATGCCCCTGTCCTTTAGCACCTGCAGCAGAGTTTCGGGCATCATGTCCTTGGCTTTCTATGGGGCTTTCCATGAGAATGCCATAACCTGTTCCTCTGGTCCCATTTTCACCTATGAAATCTTTTCCTGGAGGTGGTCTATCCAGGTAGACATGTGGATCTTCAAGGCATGGCTGCTGCTCTTATGGGCAGGATCCATATAGACTTTGCGCTGCTGAACATCTTCCCCATGTACGTGGTGCCAGTCACAGCCAGGTCCCCGATGTAGTCCCTGTGCCACTGTTTGTGGCTGTCCAGACCTACAGTACTCTGAGAATTCGGACCTTTCTAGTCACTGCTCCTTACTGCATGCCAGGATTTCTCAAAGATCTTCCTCATATTCTTGGCCCTGCTAACCCGTGCACCTGGTGGAGCTGTGCCCCTTGTCCATCCTACTCCATTCTCAGCAGGCTGGAGACATTCCTGCACTGCCTCAGGCTCAGGAAAGGGAGATGACACACCTGGATATGGTAGGGGAGCAGGACTGGGCTGGAGAGACAGGAGCTGCCTGGTGGCTTGTCAGAGATGTGGTGGAGCTGAAGAGGACGGACTGAAACTGGAGTTGTGCTCCCTCTCCTTCTCCCTGCCTGCAATGGCAGGGCAGCATGTTGAGCCAGGCAGACAAATTCAGAGCAGAAAACTGGGCTCTTCCTTCCCACTCCTGGCATGGGACACTGCCACCAAAAAGGGTGTATGGGTATCGGTTTCCTTCTAAGTGTTGGTGAGGGACCGTAGTGCCCTGGGCAAAGGGCAGCTGATAAAATTGTATGGCTTGGGTTACTAGCACAGATACCCAGAGACAGTCTGTCGCTGTTCTGGCGCACAGCCTCTCCGTGGTGGAGTGGTCCCATCTCCTCAGCACACAGCCATCCACACACCACAGCTCTGGGCTGAGCAGCAGTCAGGCGTCTGCTCTTCCTGCAGACTTGTGTCTGCTCTCTGCCATGTCTGTGTTGGTGATGACGATTCCTTTGGCAGCTCGTTCGATGGCCCAGTCTGCTCCTCTCATGGTAGCCTTCTCCCTTATATCTAACCTGAATTCTCCCTGCTGTATCTTAATCCCATTACTTCTCCTCCATTGACTGGCAAGTCTAATTGGCTCTGCTCCTTTCCCCCATGGCCTTCCCGACAAAAGCAGGCATTATCTCTGTAGCCTTCCCTTCACTAATCCCAGGGTCTTGATCTCACTTGCCAAACCTTGGCTTGTGTCGTGATGCAGAAGTTTTCCTTGTGTAGTGAGTGTGTCCCTCCTGCTCTGAGCCCAGCTTGGGCAAGAGGAGGGCCAAAGCTACAGGCAATGCCTTGGTCTGTCAGGGTGGCTGTGTCCTCATTTCTAGTGCAGAAGATCTCTTCAAAGTGAGCGAAGTATGCAGAGCTGCTGGCCCCTTACAGAAGGAAAGCAGGACAGCATGCATCACCCTCTGGGAAGTTGAGAGCTGGGTACTTGTCAGTATGATGGGGGCAATAACTAGAGGATCTCTGCAGTCAGATGTCTTTGGTTTTTTTCCATACATCATCCACCCATTGCGGCTTTCCACGGGCTGAGAGTCAGGCTCAGCATTGCACTTAGCTGCAGGCTTTCCTTTTTTTTTATGCTAGCAACTACTTTTCCTGACCCTTCATGGTGCTAATGCATCCCAGAAGAGTCCTTACCACAGCAAGGCTGGGAATAAGTTTGAACTAGTTGGTGTTTCCCATTGCTGTCAGTATATTTGTTAGGTACTTAGAAGCTCTCCAGCTTTCCTGAACTAGAGAAAGAGAGAGAATGAGCGCATGAGAAGCTCTGGATTAGCTGATCTTCAAGATACACCACTCACCTATCCATCTTTCAGCACACTGGAAGCTCCCCAAATGTGCCTAGCACTTTGCTTCTGCAGAACTAGCTAACGACACCAGCCAGTCTGGTGGTACTTCTTGAGCCCACTGCGTGTCATGTCCCACTCCACACCAAGGAGAGAGATTTCAGAGAGGGCTGTCGGGTTGAGCAGTTGTAGGGGCATTCATTAGGATGGGGAGAGGGAATCTCAGCTTATGGCCAAGGCCAGGCCTTCCAGAGTCACACACCAGACAAATATTAGGGCTGGGGAAGCTGCTGTTTATCTGTTGTCAAACAAGCACACCACTCTCCCTTTCTGCTCCCCATAAAACACGTTAGAGGCCCAGCTGGTCCCTGTGCTCTTTGCTTTCTCTCCACTCAAGAGGCTGTAGAGCTGTTTAATAACTGTTGAATGCCCATGGGGTGGGGACTGCAGGAAAAGCTTTATTAAGTGGAAGTTTAAGAAAGTTGGGTAGCATCCTGTGTCAGTAAAACAGTGCCTGCTGATTAGCTGGTGGGACAAACAGTGCCGTTTAAACTTCCTTCCAGCCTTTCCAACCACAGCTTCAGTGTTGCTGTCCAGTATCACCAGGGTGCTGCCTTACTTTTAGTAGGGTACCACCTTGCTGCAATGTGCTCCTACTCTGCCGCGTTAGCTGTAGGGCCTGGGTCTGAAATACTACACCACCATCAAGATGTGTTACCAAAGAGCTCTAAATCTTAGGTTCCGATCATGTTTCATTCATACTCAGTGGTTAGAATAAGGTTTGTATGAATATGATCTGGAGCCAGATGATCTCAGAAATGGGACATGGTTTAAGTGATAGCTCTATTTGGTGATGCTGCCTCCTGTGATGCACTTAGGCCTCGTGTCTCCACTGAGACAGGTATGCATGGGGACCAAAGGCTGGTTCATAAGGACTTGAGAATCCAGTGGGGACTTGGGGCTGAGCCTGCCTAGAGCTATTTTCCCTATGGGCATTCTGGAAAAAAGTGGAAAGGGGCATGATCATGTTTCAGGTAGAAATTAATGGGCTATGTTTATTCTCAGTGTAATTTTATTGAAACTAATGGTACTATACTAATGTAAGTTTGGCTTAGCAGCTCCTCAGAGGGGTCTGTCCTCGAGTTCAAACAAATTGATCTGTCACAGTGTTGCTTTGATGCATAGAGTTTGTGTTGCGACTTGGCCAGCATGAATGAATGTTGAATATCTACTGTCTCTGCAAGCAGTGGGTTGAATTGTTTTGCTCTACTGCCTCCATCACAGCTGTTGTGCCAAGGGGAACATTATGCCCATGGATGTGGTCTCGTCAACTCCCTTAAAAACAAGCTAATGAGCGAATGGACCTCCACAGCATGGGGAGAGGAGTCTTCTCCCACAGGACCATAGCCTTTCCACACGTGAGGGAGAAGAGGTCTCAAGGACAGAACTGAACCTGCAAGACCCATGGCCTCATGGCCTGCCCTTCCTCCTTCCCTCCTTACCTCATCTATCTGTCTTGGGGGAGGGACAGTGTCTCTGTGCAGTTCAGCAAGTTCCTCTTCCTGCGGCTCATAAACAGGCTCTACTAACAGGTACATCATCCACCTATGCAACTCTTCCAGAAGCTGCCAAGTTTTCAGGAGCCCATTACAATGTGCAGCATGGCCATCTAGCACTGAGAATAAGCACAGCGACTGCTGGAAAGCTAAGTGGGTTTTATTCCTCCCCCCATTTCCAAGGAAGACTGTTTTTGTTGGGCCATTTTGTTCGTTTGTTTGGTTTTTGTAAACTTCATTTGGGGTAAATGAAGCTTATGAGAAATGGTGCCCATCCTGATCCCTCCCCAGTCCTTTGAACTTCATGAACGGATGGATCACCTACTGTGATTATAATTCAGCAGATTTTGTAGAACAAAATAACTTCACACACAGACACATGAGGTTCTTTCACTCTCCATCAGCACCAAGCTGCTTATGCGATCTTAGCTGCTCACAATAGTGAAAGAAAAAGCCTAGCTAGAATGTGGTGAGATGACGTAGTACTTTGTATCAGTCCCATGGTCCCAATGTCTATTAGCAGTGCCGTCAGCTGCCATTCCCTGAATTTGGACTTTGGATGGCAGCCCATGAACCAGTCAGGGTGAAAGTTTGGAAAAACCCAAGGCTGAGTCCATGTGCATCTCTGGAAGCAGATGCAGAGGGAGGATCAGCTGAAAGTGGGCATTACTTCCTTGGTCCCACCAGACCAGAAGCTGGTGGGCTCTGTTTGTGCTGCATCTGCCCCCCAGAAAGAGCCTGTCCCCAGAAGCCAAGCAGAGGGGAATGAGAATAGCAGTGTGTCTGACAGAGCAGCATGCACAGCACAACCAACTGCAGAAACAGCATTGACAATTAGACCCCAAAATAACAGGATTTAACTTTGGAAATGCCGACAGCTTTTTCAAACTGAGCTTAGAAGGCCTTAACAGTTGCAAGAAGTGTTTCACATTGCTGTTCCTTGCTTAAAAAAAAAGTTAATTTTTGGTGATGAGGTGGGTTTAAACCTTCCACTCCAATACATCTCTGTTAGAAATGTGCACTACTAGTGGAGAAGAAATGCTCAAGGTAGGTCAGTATGGTGACCCTGTGATTTTTGCAGTGGGATAGGCTGGTCAGGCATGGAGGCTGGAGTTTAAAGTCTTCCTCTGTCCCTGGAGGTGTGACCTGGCCATCCACCCGCACACGTATGTGTGTCAGGGTGGGCTTCTGCATGCTTGTGTGCACAGCTGGGACCTGTGGCCCTGCAGAGGGTTGGTGTGTTTGTGGCTTTGGTCTAGTGTCACCCATCCACTCTTGCGGCAAGGGCTTTTCAGGGTGATAGAGCATTGCTTGTTCCTCGTGAGAGGAAGCTCCTGACCTGATTTTTGTGAAGAGATGGTGTGAAATGTCATATTTGCTGCAGCGAGTAGCAGAGAGCAGGGATAAAAGCATGGAGTAAACTGTGTTTGAGAACAAGCTAATCCATTGCTGGCTGCCTGAAAAGGGAGAGCTGCTGGATCTGCTCCCTGGACAGTGCTTTCCAGCTTTTCCCACCCTCCCCAAACCTGATGTACAAACTGAGCTAACCAAAGCACACTCCTCCCCTGAACTCCTCTGAGGCTGTGTGTTTGCATCATTTCAGTCCTCTCCCTGCTAGGTGCTGTGCGCCAGCCGTGAAATGCCAGTGAATGTGTGGTGACTGCAGGCATGCTGGTGGTCAGACCTCACCATACCCTGCCTGTGCACAGCCTTCCAGCAGTGCTCCCTGCCCCAGCATGCCTCCTGCTTGCTTGGTGGAGGGCAACTGCAGCACATCCTGGCCTCCCTTTGGTATCCCTCTGCTTTCCCAGAGAATTTCACAGTACTTGTTTGAGCCTTGGTAGACAGGGTGAGTTCAACAGACTGAAGTTAGAAAACAGAGGCTTTGACATTTTGGTGGTCCTTGTCTCCAGACCCTTGGTGCTGCTCCTGGGGAGGAGAGGTGGGTTGGCTGCTGTGGCAGTGTGGGACCAGGAGACAGCATGATGGTAGAAGCAGTGTGTCTGCTGGAGGAGTCTCCAAACATGGGTCTGTGTTTCTCCACTGGGGCTGAGGGTGGCTTTGCTGTGGGCTGCATGAGGTGCAGCTGACAGAGTGCAGAATAGCACGTGAATTCTCAGCAAGACATGTGGAGAGGAGGGTTGGTATGAGAAAGGCTTTGCAGATGCGTTTTTTACAGGAGACAGAAGGCAAAACTAGGCAGGAGGCTGTGATGCTGGACCAGTGGTGCTGAAAGGCAGGGAGTGTGCAGGGGAAACAGAGGGAGCAGGAGCAGGGCATTTGATGAAGAAGCTCAGAAACAGAGTGGGCTTTCAATGCAGTCTGTGTGTGCTCTGGCTGAGGAGACAGGCAAGAGGTATTTCCAAGCTGAGGTGCCCAGGCCATGTCTCACTGCACTGTTGGAGCAGTGATGTTGCCTCCAAGCCCAGCACTGACAGCTTGAGCACGTGTCACCAACTGCGATGGCTAATGCAGCCACAAGGTGTAAATGTCACTAATGAATAAATTGCCTCGTGCCTTGGAGAGGCTAATCCATCACGGCCAGAGACAGAGATCTGACAGGCTTGGCTATTTCAGGCATACCCTGTAGGGAGGAGGAACTCTTCATTCCTGAGCCGTCCCCTCCACCTAGGGAAGCCGATGCAGGACTTGGCTCTGCGCCACTCCCCAGCCTCATGAGCTCAGGCTTCATCCCTCTTCACTGAAACTGAAGGAAGAAGCAGGAAAGGATCTAGTTCATCCAAAAGTGCTCTGTCAGCAGGGTGGTGTGCGAGGCTAGCTGGTGAAGGAGGTTGGAGGGAATCTGCTGCACACAGGGCACAGGTGATATAGGAGCTGATGGGGTAAAGTGGTGGGTGACCAGTGATCAGGAGAGCTTGTGTCAGTTGTGTGCAGTGCAGGGCTGTGGTCTGCACTGTGTGTTTCAGACCAGTAGTGCTTGGCACAGTGTTTTACAAGTGTGCTGTTTCCTCCTCAATTCAGTTTCATAGTTTGCCTCTGTAGGAGGCAACCTGGAAATTCTCTGAGCCTCCCAAGCCCTGGACTATGCTGTCCCAGAGGCAGTGCACAGGATATCCATTTTCTCCCCTGCTATTGAACCCTGGCCACCAGCACCTTGGCTGACTGCAGAGGGGCAGCAGGTACCCAGCAGGCAGGGACAGAAGCTCAGCGTGGACAAATCCAGCTCCATGGGAGCAAAGGGAGACTGAACACAGCAACCATCTCCATGCACAGCCTCTGCCCATCACCGCAGCAGCCTGCTCCTCCTCTCCCAGTCAGTGCTGGAAATCAACCTGCCATCCTGTTTGCGACATATGCCAGTGTGACACCTTGCAAATCGATGCCTGTGTCGCTGTGAGCAGAAGCAGCCAAGCTTGGGAAGCTGGCCACCATCTCCTGCTGCCGTGTGCACTCTGTTCAGAGCAACAGAAGCCAGGCTCACCATCTGCTGTGGGAGTGAGCCAGCTGGGCACCCCTGTTCCAGCCCCATGGGGCGCCCACTGACATAGCCCAAGTGCAAGCCCTTGTGTCATTCCCTTTACCTTCTGGCCACCTCCATCCCTCCCCCATCTCTCTGGCACAGACCCGTGGCAGGGGTATGCACCCAGCTTGGCTGGGGTACCTCTGCTGCTGAGTGCTGCTCATGCTGTGTTGGTGGATGGTGGTGGTTCTGGAGGCCATTCCCTCCCCCTCAAAGGCTGAGGTACTCCTTGGGGATAGCTCTCATGGGAGAGCTAAAGGATCCATCCTGGCACTGCACTGTTCCTTTCCCAGCACCAACTAACCAGCTAGTTACCACTCTGCAAGGCAGTCCCACCCCATGGTAACTGGAGCTGACAAATGACCCACCAACAGGAGGAATACACTCAGACAATCTGCTGCTGTTGTCAGACCTTTCATTTTTACCAGTGTGTGTAGCATTTGAAATGGTTTCAAGCCCTGCAGACTGGCAGATAGTGGACTGTTGGTCTTGGGTGCAGGCAAGTGGTGCAGGCTGCTTGGTTTAGACTTTGCTCTTTGGCCAAGAGGTTGATGGGAGGGAGGGCAAAGGGTTCTCCAGGCAACAGCTATCTGTCCAGCCATTCCTGCATGTGGCAGCCCAGGAGTCCGTTTGGAGGGTGCTTAACAGTCTCAGCTGTTTGCAGGAAAAGGAGCAGCAAATACCCTAAAAAGCAAGTCTGCGGTTGTTCTGGTGATGACAGGTTTTCCCAAGCCCTTTGCTTTCCTTCCCTTGTCCTCACTGGCTCTGGCGGCCAATTCCTCCTCATGTGTCTGCTAAGCATGTCTGCAGGATCTCATTGCTGCCCTCACAGCATGAGCTTTCATTGCACAACTGGCTGACCAGCTGTAGCCCTGTCCTTGGAGCTACAGGCAGGCTTGCCCAAGACCAGGCCACCCCCATTAAGCCCCCACCCTCGCTGCTGGAGCTGTTCCTTCATCAGCCTAATGCTGATCTGGGTCTTTTCTGCTGTTTCTAAACATGAGTTCTCATCTCATTCAGATGTGTCATCCAGTGGAAATATTTTGTAAATGCAAATAAAAATAAAAAAAGTCTATTCAATACCTCGGTCTCGAGGATGGGAAAAAAGTAGTGGGAGATGCCCAGGTGGTGAGGTCTCACAGCTGCTGCCGCTGGTTAGGATTTCCTGTGGCTATAGGCCCCGAAGCATCCATCAATAGTTGGGAAGGGCAACACAAACTTGTGAGGGCTTGGGGCACCCCCTGTGCGACCACCACTGCCAGGGACAGCCTTGCACTCCATCCTTTCTGATTTATATGGGTGTGACAGGGCGCAGGTAAAGGTCCTGTCGCTCGGGGGCCAGTGGCACCGTGGGTGTCTGTATCCATCAGGCAGGGCAAGGCAGAAGCGGGTACGTGGTGAATAAATTCTTTTGTGAACACTGGGAAACAGTTTTTACTTTTCAACTCTGTCAATATGATCTAGCTCTGTCTGTCTCTCTATATATGTACAAACAGTATATCACAATGTTGCCTTTTTTGTTGGAAATATCAAAATACAAAGATTGTAAACCAAATCGGTGTAATAAAAGTTTCAGATGATTCACTGAGGTGGCTGCCAGCAGTGGGTCTGTGGGCATGGGTGCTGGGCAGGGCTGGAGGCATGTGAAGCCTTTTCATCGCTCAGAGAGCAGGAGGGGATGAAAGTCGGCCCACTCACTTAATTCCCTGATGATGTCTCCTGATCAAGACAGTTGAGTATGTGCCCTGCCCTGTCTTCAGGTGGCTGGAAGGAAGCTGCTCTGTTTTGCTCCAAGCCTAAGGAAGCTGTTCTGTTTTCAACCTTGTGGGCTGTGTGGGCCAGCAGTCCTGTAGGGACCCCTCTAACTTGAAGTTACACAAAACACAGGGGGTTTTTTTGGACAGGTTTGCACAGAAGAGCACTACCAGGTAAGGTAAGCATCTGGTTTGTAAGGAATTCACCTGTTTACAAAGCAGGCTAGCACTGATCAAAGGCACAACACCCCAAAGCAGGAAACCATGGTGGTGAGACCTCTCATTTACTGAATAATTTTGTTGTTTTACTTTTCACCACCCATATCAGTCTCCATACAGATTTTGCTATAAATACAAATACATTCTTGAGTGGAGCAATAGCCAGAAATAACTGCCAAGGAACTAGGAACAACATTCCCTCAATCCTTTATGCATCTCACATCCTCCTCAGCAAAACACTTAAAAAAGCTGCCTGCCCTGCAAGTTAGATCTGGACTAGACCATTTAGATGCTGAAGACTTTACCTTAGCTGCTTTACAGATGGAGCAATATTCAGATACCTGAACTAAGCTTCCTGCTGGGGCACATAAGAAATGCCACAGGAGGTGGGATTTAGTCTTGGGTGCAGTAAGAGAGGGGTCTAGAGGCAGATTGCTCTGTGATGCCACTACAGTCCCTTGATGTCTAATGTCTGTCCCCTATTAAGTCACAGGTTGGATGATGGGGGTCTGGGAAAGGCTGTGATAGTAGCGACACATTAAGTGTTTCTCAGAAATATGAATTAAACCAAGATTCTGAACTAAAATACCTCCCAACGCTGCACCTCCAAAGCTCATTGCTCTCTGGAGCATTTTATTCAGAGGGGTTTGGTGGTGGGGTGCTGCAGGGACCCCAGCCTTGCCACTTCCCGATTGGCCCACACAAGTTGGTGAATGAGGTACTCGGTCTCCTGGTCCACCTCTGCCTGGCGGAGGTCTAACTCAGTCAAAGCCTTGTTGCCCACCAGCCCTTCAAGCAGCTGTTTCCCACCACCCTGCAAAAGGATGAGAAGAGGTGGTTAAGGGAGGAGATCCAATAGAGAATTGTACTGCTCCTTTTCCCTCCCCAGGGCAGCTTCTGCTACTGGCAGTGGGAAATGGCAGTACCACTGCTACTGGCAGTGGGATGGTGCCAAAACTGACACAGGCCTTCACCCAAGGCCAAAATGTTGCTCACAGAAGAAGCTGGGGAAGGAGTATAACCTTATGTAGCTCTCAGAGATGTGACACATGCTAATGACTCCCTCTGGGTACCATGTCAGGAGTTCTCAAGCTCAGGCTGGCGATGATAACCTGAGAGGAGTCTCTGCTCCCCCCTGCCCCCCAGTCCCCAGCTCACTGCTGGCTGGGGACAAATGGCAGGGTGATTAGTGTGCTGCTCCTCATCCTGGCAGTGGTGAGAGCCCCAGTCCTGGCAGTTTCCTGCCTGGATGCCATTTCCCAGGTTGCATTGGCTTTCCTGAGGGGAACATCTCAGGCAACTGAAGTCCAGACTGCATGGGACAGAAAATACAATGTAGATAGCCTTGGGGAGGCAACTCACTCTGGGTGCTTTCCTCTGTTACCTGAAGCACTGTATTTAGGGATGTGACAATTTGAATTTTTTCCCCATAGCTATTCTTTTTCTGGTACCAAATACACCTCCTGCCCCATCTCCTCCATCCAGGTGGTTCCCTCATCCCAGCACCCTGCCTCTTAGCCCTCTTGCCAAAAAGGGCAGGGCAAAAAAGGGCTGGGCAGAAGTCTCCTTTTAATGGGTTACAGGGGTCAGAATTTGATGCACCTCTAGCAAAAAAACCCTTGTCCCCAAAGCTAATACCACCAGCCCACTTTTGGGCTGCTATGAAGCTTCACAAATGGGTAACAGGAGAGCTCATAAGAAGGAAGATGCTAAGCATAGAGACTATTATTTACTACACAAAAATCCTACTATCTTTTCCAACCTTTGCCCTCTTGTATCATTAAACTCAAATGGTTTTCCACATCCAGGACCATAAAACTCAGAACTCACAAAAGGTTTTCTGCCATGAAATCCTTTTAAACCCCTTGTCAAACACATTGCTGCCAATATTCCTGCCAGCAGGGACAGCTGGTCTTGCTGTCTCTTTATTTGACAGTGAGAATAATTGAGGCAGCACAGAAAGTTTAAAAGCCAGCATGATTGCTTTTGGCTGTCTAGTTTCAGATTTCTAAAGCTCTTTTTAATCAGCAGAAGAGAAGCGGTCTGGTTTGTGGGCATGTTGCATACTGCAGCTCTTAGGGATGTAGAAAGATCTGTGGATGCTCTTCTGTCTAGAAAATGTAAGCCTGTCTTTTAGGAGCCACTTACAAGCACCCAGACGTGACACTTCTGACCTCCCACACTGCTCCAGGGCTGCAGGGTGAGTTAAAGAAGCTCAGCAACCGAGCCAGTTTTCCAACAGTCTCCTCTGAGCGTGTGATGGACAGGAGAAATTCTGGAAGGGTGACACTATCTGTGTGCTGCTGAGTGACAGATGGCACAGCAGATCCAAAGCGCAGAGGATATGCATGAGGCCCTCACCTCATGCCACCTATCGTTATTAACTACTCTCACGTGTGTGAAGTGGCTCTGATTTTTCCCAGACATACTCCCTGGTTTTCATTTTCCTGGGAAGTTGGGGGGGAAATCCCTCTCTGCTCAAAAGCCCAAAGCCCTGAAGCCAGATTCAGCACTGTGAACAGAGCTAGATGTAACGACTGAGATAAATGCGTGTGCGTGCACAGAAGACATCCTTCTCCTTCCTGACTCTGCTGGAGTCTCTTCCCTGCTCGCAACTGATTGTTATCACAGCAAGATTGCAAAGTAACGGATGCATTTGCCTCTGGCTTCTAGGCAGGGCAGGCTCAGCATCTGCTTTGCAAGGCCACCAGACAGGCTCACAGGGTACAGGGAGAAGGAGGTTCTCTTACCAGTCCCAGGTGGTTACATGAGAAGTTGATGCCTTTCAGGGTGGTGTTCTGAGCCAGGACCTGGGAGAACAGCACAGTGGTTGGCTCTGACAGGCTATTACTTCCCAGGTGGATGAACTTCAGGGTGGTGTTGGTCAGCAGGGCACGGCCGATCACCTCCCCACCTTTGTCGCCCACACAGTTGAGGCGCAGATTCAGGGAGGTGAGGGTGGAGTTCTCAGTCAGGGCTTTAGCAAGAGCCTCAGCCCCCAGGTGACAGATCTGGTTATTACCCAGATCGAGGGTTTCTAATCTGCTGCGGTTGATTAGCTCGCCAAGAGCTTGTGCCCCCTTGTCCCTGATGAGATTGTGGGACAAGTTCAGCTCCACCAAGCAGGGGTGATCCAGCAAATTATGGACCAGCAGCCTGGTCTTGTCATCATCCACATTGCTTTGGGTCAGCTTTAAAACCTGTGGGGATAAACGGTAACTAAAACAGCCAGTGCTTTGGATTGAACTTTGTACAAGATCTTGAGGGAATTAATCCAATGGTCCACCACACCGGATTCATCTCCTTTCACTTCAGACATCTTAAGCCAGTAGGCTCGAGTAGTTGCTTTTATAGTGGGCAGATACTTCCAGGAGGCAGGGCATGCCACTGATGTCCCATGCCTATTCTAAACAGTTCGTCTCCTGGAAATGCCTGTTCCTCTCCTCTGACTGCAAGAGGTCGCTAACACAGGGGCTAAATTAAAGCAAGATAAAGCTGTCCCAATGTATGCAGCAAGTCAGAGCAGAACCCACCCCAGGTCACTGTCGAACACTGTCTGAATGAACACATGCACCAGTGCTAACCACGGTGTTCTCTGTGAAGGCCAGTGCATTACCAGGGCACCTTAACAGCCACAGGTGAGATCATTTCTCTTCTGGAAGCCAAGTAGACAAATATTTCCCAGAACACACCAGTCTGTGAGAAGAGTGTTCAGACAGCTCGCTCTGGCTACACTCTGGTTAGAAATGCCTAATGGGATTTTGAAGGGGTTGAGTATCTGCACTGCAGTTGCCACAGAACTGAAGATGCTGTTAATGCCCAGAAGGCAAACCCCTCATTACTCTAAGGCAAGTGTGAGTATTTCTCCATGCTCTTCTTGGGGGTCTTTGCTCCTCTGGGGCATGTTGACATCTATTTACTGAGCGTAACTACCAAAAGCTCCTTATGAAAAACTCTCTCTGTGCTTCTCCTCTCCTCCCTCCCAGAACTATGTGAGGAGTTAAAACAGGACTGCTGCTGTCCCTTGTGCTACAGGCAACATGTTTTGTGGGAGCAAGTATTTTTCACACTGACCGTCTGACTACCTGTTCTAACAAGGACATTGCAGAGCAAGATACTCAGCACTAGGCTAGTTAACATCTCTGCACTCTGCCAGACTCTGCAACTTGCAAAAGGAAGGGTGCTGCTAGCAAGCAAAACTGGTCCCTGCACTTCTACCCCACGCGATTTGAAGATCTAGCTGAGGAAGGAAGGTTCGGTTTGGGGTACATTACTTTCAAGCTGTGGCACAGCTTCACGGCAGCAGCCAGGTTGCAGCAGTCCTGGTGAGTGAAGTTAAAGAGGTTCCACTCAAAGTTCATGCCACAGTTCTTCAAGCCATAAGTGAGATGAAGTTCTTCAAGGTGAGGGAGAGCAGTAATGAGGACTCCCAGGTCGTAGTGATGCGTGGAGACCTCACCAAATTCAGAATCGCTCTCTGGACCTGATTGGCCATCTCTCTCCTCCTTTTGACCCACCTGCACAGGTGGAAGGAACTGATCAATCTCCAGTTTCCGCACATAGCCTTTGCAGAGTGGGATGAGCTCTAGGACCTGGTTGGGGTCTGTGATGTTAGGGATGAAACATTTCAGGATGTTCTCCAGGTGACGTTCAAAGAACATCCGTTTCCAGCTGTCTCCATAGCTGGAGATGTCACACACTTCCCAGCGCTCAATACAGCACCTCTTCCAGTATTCCTCATCATTTACTAGGTCGGCAGTCACAGCGAGTGGGAGGCCAGTGGAGAGCCCATCCAGCACCTTCCTCTGGTGCTCAGGCAGAAGACGGTCCAAAATAGGGTTTTCTGGAGGGCATAAAAAGGAGAGGTTGGTCTGGGCTGGAGGAACCTATGGTTCTGCCCAGGTACACAGCTGTGTGCCCATGCCTTCAGTTGCCAGAGGCTGGTGCATGAAACTAAGCTGGCGGAAAATGCATAAGATTCATCTCCTAAATTTCTGTGTAGGATTTCTAATTTTTGTAATAAAACTTTACCGTAATTTGGTATACTTTTGTAGTATTTGGGAACTGCATCAGACACTTAGCTCCCCAAGTTAATTTAGTTTGAATGCATATCACATTCAGAGCAGGACTTCTGCTCCCAAGAGAGCTAAATCAGCCTTACAGTGATGGGAGAGCTTGGCTTGCCATTTGCTGAACTTTCTCCTTTTGGGCTTCTAAGCATATTGAAGAACAATATTTGAGAACAACTGTCTGTGTGCTCTTCATGCAGGTCTTCATACCTATTTATCTTAACTCAGGTGTCTGTCTTACCCAAAACTGATTCCTGTTCCTTTCCACTGATACACACTCCTAGCTTTTAGGTCCACCTTGTTTAAATAAAAGTTCTGTCCCCTTTCTCCTCTCAGTCTCTTTCCCAATGCTCACCCTAAGTCTCAGCTGGCATCTGCCTGGTGAAGTTCTTCATGGTAAGAAATGCCAGAGAAAAACTATGTGTACTCACACCATGAATGTTTGGTGACATATACACAGTCATGTTGAGTAACAGAAATAATCAGTGGAGAGACCTATCTGCGCATGGGAAACCACATTTTGAGACACAAAGTAGGGTTAGCTTTGTATTTCCTCTGTTTTCTGTGGCACTTCCTTCCTAAGGACACCCAGACTTTTACCACAGCCCCTTCCTGGAGTCTGTTTTCCAGTGCCCTACAGCTGACACTGCAGTGACCCTGTCTGCAAAGTCCCATGACACAAGCAGAGGTGGGACACATATGGGCAGGACTGGGCTAGCTTCACTTGGACTCACTCAGGCCACAGCAGTGGGCAAGATGCATCCACACAGCTCAGGTAACAGCAGGAGGGTCCCCATGACACTGAGCACACTGTTTTTATGCACACACAACATAGGTCCAATCCATTTGGCATTAAACTGACTAATCAGGCTGATAGGACTGCAAGGGTGTCCCAGCTCAGACCCCCAAGTACCATCAGCTCCTGCCATAAGGCAGCACTGAGCTCCTCTGTAATGTCTTACAGTCCCAGTGTGGACATAGCCTTAGAGCTATCTTTGGTCTTTGCTGCCACTTCACTGAGTCAGCCAAAAAGACAGGTAGGTCCTTCTTTTCCCTCTCCCAGTCACTTCTCAGATGAGACATGCTTTTTCTGTTTTAATGTGTTTCATCACTCTACCTGCTTCAAAAGCACATTCCCTGCCTGAGGATATAACTTGTCACATCACCACCAAAAGCCATGGTGGAGGGCTGAGTCTGTGAGTACAATATGTGTCTGAGATGGTAGCTCCTCCAGGCAGGGAGCAACTCTCCATCTTTTTGTACAGCACTCAGTGTAACAGGGCTCCTCCTCGAGTGCTACCATAACCTATATATGAATCAAGAGAGGGAAACAGCAACTCCACAGTCCCAGCCATGGTTGAGGTAAGTGAGTCCAGAACAGCATGGATGGAAGAAGATATGATAGAACAAGGTCAGGGCAGAGCCACATCCTGGACAGCAGCCCAGAGGGCTACAGCCGTCCCTGGAGTGTACAAGCACATACTTAGAAACTAAACAGTTTGTTTAACTGGCTGCCCAAGGGGATATTTCTCCCCATCTGTTCCTTTGGCAGGGCTAGGTACCACACTCTGCCTTTCAGATGCATCTGCCTGCCTTGTTGGCCCTCTGCTCCCTGGGACTGATGCTTTTTCTCCACCACATGTCCCAGGGTAAACACACTTACTTTCAAAATTGTGAATGATGTGCTGGAGGCAGAGCTCAGTGAGGTGGGGAACAGTGGTTAGGGACCACTTGGGATCCTCAGTGATGCAGCGGCGTGCCTGAGATGGACATAGCGAGCCTGTGCTCCTGTCATCAGCTGCTGGCTTCTGCATCCTGATCAGGACCCACTTCTCCTTCAGGAGAAGTGAGGGGAAAATTACTTGAAAGTCACCACCACACTTTCCAGCTGGGCTGCCTGCAAAATAAAAAAAGGTAACTTTAGAAAGAGGCCAGTGATAAGAATGGTCTGCTCACACTGCTCTCCTGTAATGCACTTGGCCCCTGCCCTTTGCCTGCCTCCTCTGCTTTGGACTGGGAGCACTGCAACCAAACAACTATTACTCAGCCTTATCTTTTTACATTGCCCTGTACAAAGAGGTCTCTAGGCACCACATATAATAAGCCGATAATAACGTGGTGTTAATTCAGAGTGCTGTTGAAGAGGATGGACAGGAACTGATTGTTTGCTGTCTTTTCCAATAAAAGAGATAGGTGAAGCTGGCAGGAGCTGGGCTTAAAGCAAAGGAAAATGATGGTTCTTCACACAGACTGCAGTTGAACTGAGGAATTCTCTGCCACGGGGTGTTGTAGATGCTAAGAGTCTGTGCAGGTTCCAAGACAAGTCCATGGAAGGTAAACCCTTTAAGAATGACTAAATGCATGGAAATCATGGCTCAGTGTGAATTGAACACAGCTGGAGGTGGGGAGAGTGCTGGAGGAAAGAAGAAACTTGCATTGTTTTCCTACTCTTCTCTAGGTGTCTGCTTCTAGCCACTGTCAGAAATGGGTTGCTGGGCCAGCTATCCCCTGATTTCATCCAGTATGCCTGTTTTTATGACTCTTTAAAGACAAATGCTTTACAGATGAATACATTATTATTAATACAGTGTAGTTTTTCTTGCTTTTCTCAATTACTCTCCAGCTGAACTCCTTCCAAACATCCATTAACTGATGAGATGGGTCAGACCTGTTCAGACCACACTCAGCCTAAGCAGATATGAGCTAAAAGAACTAGCCTGAAGCAGGAGGAAGGATGCCCAGTCCTATTAGCTCTGCAAAGCTTTCCCAGACCAAAGTTTTCCATTTGCTATTTCCTCGTCCAACCTCAGAGCCAGTGCTCTCAGCCATCAGGATCCCACATGTATGCTTATTGCCTGGAAAGTCCTAATGTTTCTTTTACCAGCACTACCAGTCAGAAAGCGGCAGAGAAGATGCTAGGAAAGAATCTTTCACTTGAGTTCTGGGTTCAACAAGAGCATCCAGGCTTGGTGAGCATCTCCCAGGCTGTACAGACCCATGCTGACCATTAACTGAGGCTAACTGGACTTAACAGGGCTGCAGGACAGGGCTGAGCAGTTACAGACTGCTGAAAGAAGCATGAGGCAGGGTAGATAGCAATATCAGAGGTGAGGACATCTTCCTGCAAGACCGAGAGGATACCTGAGGGCAGCAGTGGCCTTGCAACACAGTGGAGTCTAAAGGATCCTGTGGAAAAATCCTGCATGCAAGATGAAGATAACTGCCATGTAGTACCTTTGGCCACCATATCCCTCAGCTGAAAGGTTGTTTGATCCCAAGCAGCTCCTCCTTTTTCAGGGGTGCGAGCCAGACAGTGATCCCTAGATGAAAGGTCTTAGGTCCTTCCCCTGCACAAGGCTGCTCCCTGCACCTCTGCTTTCCCGGCTGGTGCTGCCTTCACCAGCACCATCCGCTCTCTCCCTGAAAGCTTTGGAGCTGGCTTTGCTACTGTTCCTTCCTCTGCTCCTGCCCCTTCCAAAAGACATCTGAGGAACTGGCAAAAGGGAAGAGAGGAGATCCATGAAGTGCTGAGAACTAGAGGAGAGGAGCAAATGATTCATGCTGCAAATATGTCAGCAAAGGCTTCTTCAAATGCACTTGAAGCAGGCCCAAGAAGAGAGTAACTGCTTATGAGTAACAGTCAGGAAAGGGTTGGAGATGGCAGTGGCAGGGCATCCTCTGGCTTAAAGCAGGAGGATGAAGGGTGCCAAGGGCAGGGAAGCTGTATTTCCAGGGAGCACTGCTGTATGTATGGGTGAGAAAGGCACAGGCTGTAAAAAAAGGGAGCCTGGTCTGAGGAAGAGTGGATGTGGAAGAAGGAGGAATGAGTGATAGGCAGCTGTGAAGATGGACTGTGAGTCCTTTCTCTGCAAAGAGAAGGTGCTATGATGGCAGGCCACCTTTCAGGGGGAAGAGAAGACGCCTGATTCTCCACAGCACACTGACCCAGCTGAAACCCAGCTCTTGGTGCTTGATGGACTTCAACAGAAGGGCAAAGCATAGCTGGAAGGCAGTGAGGTGGCATCAATAGAAGAGAAGTGACGGGGGAAAAATATTTTCTCCTTGTTCAGTCCTTTGTCCTATTCAAAAAGCATCTGTATCACTCTGTCCTCCAGGCCAGTCACAGCTAATTGGAGCTTCTGATGGCTTTCCTGACCTTCTGGAAGCAATCACTAAAGGGCATGTGTTGGGGAGAGCCCGTGCAGCATTGGTGGCCTAGGATTATTTCCTGGCTGTGTTTCAGCAGATGATCTGATTGACAGTTTACTGATGACAGATTGGTTTTTGGAGGGCAGGTAACCCATGGCACATGCAGGACTGCTGAAGGGGCTCATGGAGACCAAGTGGAGAGACAGCTACCCTCAAGCAGAGCTGAAACCCAGCTCTAAGAACAGTGCAGCCCCTCCATGCATTGGATGAAGCTCTCTGAGTAAAGCTTATCTGCAGTGAGAGGTCAGCCATTGTGTGCTGCCCAGCTGTGGGACAGCCCCAATGTCAGGTAGCCCCAAAGGAGAGGCAGACAGCTTGAGGGGTCTGTGTCTGGGCTGCTGAGAAGGTTTCTCTCGACCTAAGCCCCAGAACAAGTCAGCTCAGCTCACTCTGCCATCCTCACTTGCCATTCACTATGAAGCCAACAAGAGCAAGGCTGGAAAGAGACTGAATCAACTTCATGCCTGTGGTACCAGGCCACCTGCAATACATCCATTCCCACCACCCCAGCATGGTGAGCACACCCAGCCGGGTGTGCTTACCCCCAGGGGAAGGGTCTCTTTCACTGCTCATGCCCTCTGACAGGGCTGCAGGAGTCTCACCCAGCCAAGACATTTCCCATAGCTGAGTTTGCTAAGCATGTACTAAAACCAGAGAAGCACTGTAAGTCACTACCAATAAGCCAAGTCAACAGTGTTACTGCATGCTCCTTTCCACCCACTCTACATACAAATCAGTCACCTATGCTAAAAGGGCTTTATTAAATGACATACAGTGAATGGGCTCATGTAGCAAACTCCCAGTTTTTGTCTATAACACTCAGGCTAGACTGAAAGGTAAATAATGCTAACACTTCTTAAAAATAAAAAAGATATCACACTTCCCTTCCCAGGAGGAAGCTGACAGAAGTCCACTCACACAGCTAACTTATGCTGCTACGAACATGCTTAACAAACCTTCTTCAGCTGAACCTGTTTTGATCTGGAAATGAAAGATTTTTGCTCTTTTGATTTACACCAAAGCCAAGAAAGACCAAAAAAGAAGAGCTGCATGGAAACAGGTGACTTTCAGCTGATGCCTCCTACCAGCATTACAGAGATCCAAGAAATGGAGCAACAGTAAACACTGGAGAGTTTGTAAGGACAGGAGAAATTCTTTCTCAGGGTGGTTTTGCCCCAGCCAAAATCTCATTCACACTGAAGCTCCATCTACCCGTTAATAGTGGAAGCTCTTACACCACTGCAACAGCACCCTGAAAATGCCAGCTATTCTGCAGGTGTCCTGACCTTTGTGCTGTTACCTGTAGTCCGGGCAAGTGATCCTGAGTGCTGGCTAACACAGCTGATCCCTCTGCCACCTGCGGGGACTTGCCACGCTCCCCTGCACTTCCAAAGGCTGGTGCTAAAGTTGCATTAGGTCAGCATATTGCAGGCTCATCAAGGGGCTGAGTCTCTGCAATGGGCTTTAAGTGAGTTAAGGAAAAAAAAAAAAAAAAGCAAAGCGTGTCAAATGTGAAATCTATTTAGCTTCAGATATAATGAAATTTGTCTGTAATGGGAGATTGGGCAGATTGAGGCCAGCTGGCCGTTTGGGAATATGGTTCATGTCACCACTGTAATCCAGACAGTGCATAGGGCCGACACTACGGTCCTGATCTCTGTCAGCATGACCCGGGAAGGGCCATTGCCCCGACGGGATGACAGAAACACGAAAGCCCTTTTGGAGCTGACCATAGCCCACCTCAGCCCCAGTCACTGTGCCCTGCCGCGCCAGCCCCGGGACACTGGGGAGGGGTCGCTTCCCCGAGGGGCAAGGAGAACGCTCGGCTAATGCTGAACACCG
>NW_008685943.1:37545-39882 GCF_000695815.1 Acanthisitta chloris | reverse complement strand
CTGAATCTCCCTTGTCTCAGTTTATGATCTTATCATAGAATCATAGAATCATAGTATGTTAAGGAGTTGGAATGAAGCTTAGAGAACATCCAGAGCCAACCCCCTGCCCTGGGTAGGGACACCTCCCACCAGAGCAGGTTGCTCAAGGCTTTAGCCAACCTGGCTGTGAACACTGCCAGGGTTGGGGCAGCCACAGCCTCTCTGGGTAATCCTGGGTAATATTGCTGGACGTGCTGGATTATTCATTAAGTGCATCTGTACACATCTACCTGGGGCTGGGTAGCACTAGCACTCAACTCTCTCTGGCTTTGTTGGGCTTACCTGCTTTGTGACAGCATTTCATTTTACTTGATCTTCAGCTGCCTTCTAAATGATGATGATGACAATTATGATGATATTTTGATTTGTCCTCAGCTACCTTCTAAATAATAATGATAATAATTATAATCATGATGATAATGATAGTAATAATACACAAACAACTTCTGAATCTTAGATCTGAGCAAGCTGAGAGCTCAGCACCCAGCACAGAGACCCCATCTCCTTAGCCAGGGGACAGGAAGGGAACTGCTGGCTGTCACGCTAAAAAGAGCTGATAGGGAAGACATCCTGACAAATGTGCTTCGGCTAAGACTTTTTTCTATTTGCTTTTCCCATTGTGACAGGCAGAGCTACTTACTGGGCAGAGCTGGAAGTAATATTCTGAATTGCTGAAGGAAATTTTCCCAGCTGATCAAACTCTTACGTGTTTTGTGCTGATCAAAGATTCTCTGCATGTCTTATGGATCTGAAAGCACAAAAGACTCAATTGAAAAAAAAAAAGAGCTATTCTTCTGTGCTGGTAGACAATGAAATGATGATTGGTGAGATTATGCCTTGACTTTACTGTCAGCACAATGTCAGGGAAGGCAACAGTATAGAGAAGGTGCATTTGGAGATATTAATGCCAAATCCAGGCCACTAAAAGGAAAGAAAATCTCCCCCCTCGAAAGAGGTAAATGTCTGAGTTTATTATTTTTGTATTTTAGTGGAGAATAAAATGAATTTTTCATATCCTTGCATCATATTATTTGCCCTGATTATTCATCCCTTCACATCCTATCTGCTTGTGTAGGCAGGAGTGGTAACTCAGTGTTTTGCTCAGGTGAAAATCTGCTTATATGTATCTATATGTATATATGTATGTGTATACATCTAGTGCATGGGATGGCAGGAACCTTCCAGTTCTCCAAACAATGGGCTGGTTTTGCTCAACCTTTTCACAAACACCCTGATCTATATAGAGGACTTAGAGTTTGCTTCTTTGTCTTCTAGCAACATAGCCCTGATCTATGTAGAGGGATTAGAGTTTGCTTCTTCATCTTCTAACAAGTGTTGGTTTTAAGAGCAAAGGCTAAAATAGGCTTTCAGGACTCTGGGTTAGCTGGGGTTCTAAGGAATTAAAAATAAGTGAATTGTGCCTAGAAAAGAAGGGGCTGAGGAATGTGCAGTGTAAAGACATTAAGGCTTCATTCCCAGGTCTTGGCTTGGGGCTGCTCTTTTCAGGAATGGGAGCCAGTTGTTCTGGTCACACGTATTTCCTCCTCAGAAAGGCACTCAAGTCAGCTGCAGCAGGGCTTACTGGAATGGTTTTTTCTTGATTGTGGAGTGAGGAGGAGAAGCAAGACTGGAAATCAGCAGAAGAGTAAGGCCAGCACACGGGAACTGGGATGGGAGGGCTGTAGCCAGGGGATCATGAAAGGACATTTTGAAGATCACATTAGAACAACGTCTGTCAAGAATGGTTTAGTTTTAGCTGATCTCACCCTGGGGCCAGGGAATGGACTAGGTGACCTCCTGAGCCTCTTTTTATCTTTACTCCACACTGAAAGTAAAAAGAAAACCCTTCATATACTGTTTCCCCATGGATTTTCTCTCCCTCTTCTCACCACTGTCCTTCTGTGCCAGGTAACGAGATATTTATAATAGAAATGCTCTTTCAAAAGCTTATTGTCATTCTCTGCATAAGAAGTTTATGATTTATATTAAGCTAACTGGTCCTTGAGCATGTGCTGTTGTCAAGCTCTCTCCGTCTGCTCAGGAGAAAAGCACTCCGGGGCTGGCACGCAATAGCATGATCTTGGTATTTATCCTTTTGGCAGTTTGCTAATTATTCCTATTGCTATCACATCCCTGTGTGAATTTCTGTCTTTCTGCCACAGTAAATATTCTCCCCTTTTTTTTTTTTCTTTTTCCTAGCTGCAGAACTGCTACTTAAACTGGAGAAGCTGAATATCTTGCAGAGGCCCATATTGTCATTTGGTTGATAGCACTGAAATGGGCCAAACAGCCTTTCTG
>NW_008685943.1:29599-37528 GCF_000695815.1 Acanthisitta chloris | reverse complement strand
TCCTGCCTTGGCTACTCATTTTCTGGCCTGTATTCTGCTCTTGTAAACAGCTCCTATCATCCCTGGGAGTGCTCTTTGTAGCTTTGATAAAGCCAGAACCATCAGCTGCCAAGGCTCCATAAGGAGTCAGAAATAGGCACCAGATCTCTCTGCTGCTGTAGATGTAGCTGCATTAGCAGTATCATTTCTCTTCCTATGGACTTACTAAGCCACTAAAATGTATTATAAAATTAAGTGGCATTTTTTACACCTGTTCTAACTGATGCCAAATGCATGGAAAACCCTCCTGGACAATATGACTCTGCATGCAAAATCTCAGTACTCTCCTAAGGATTGCAGCTGCCTGTGAAACATCATTTTTTTTTTTAACATGGGCTGCCTCCTTCACTTAGAATAATAAGCTTTAGATGATCTCAGGGCACTCTAGATCCCCCTGCTGCACAATCCAATTTGACATAAGTGTTGTGTGAAGGGGAAGGGAGGGAAAAAATCTTGCAAGAAAACACTGGACTTGCAGGCTGAGTTTTCCATTAGTACAAAGAAGTTCATCAGTGAAGGATGGGGAGATTTCATGCCTGTCTGTGTTGGAAGAAAGGCTCTCCAGGCTTGATGGAGCATGTGTGCTTTGGTGACAGGCAAAGGGAGATGCCTACAAAGCCCCACTGTGTGGTGCTTCCAAATGTGGCAAATCCCTGAGTCCCTCCGAGGCCACAAAGCAATTGAAATAATAATAAACTGTTGAGTGGTCACCTTTTTGTGTTAATTATATCTTATCATGGAGGTAACACTGCATGTCAACTGTTGAGCCTGCAACTCTGCTTCAGGACAGGTATTTAAACACCTTAAATACTCCACAGGAAGAGAGGAAAGCTGCTTTCCAAAGGAGAAGAATAGCAACCTATAGCTGTGGGTAGACCCAGTTAATCTCCCATTATCTGTTCTGATAGCCAAATTGCATTCTTATCAGTGTTAGTCCTGTCCCTGCCAATGCAATTACAAAGCCTCATTGGCTTCTGTCTCTGAGTGATTTTGCTGCTGCTGAATTCCCCTGGATGGAGAGGGGTAAGGGGTCTGCCTGCAAAATGGCCTGACCCAAGCAAACCTACTCACTGCTGCAACAAAGCTCGTTGTTGTGATCCCTAATCACCCTAATCCCAGCAGCTGATTCCCCTGATTATGTGTCAGAACAGGAGTGTAACCTATTTAAAAGGAGCAGTTCTCAAATCAGCAGCACATCCTCTCATTAGTTAAGGGATGCAGGTCAGACATAAACGGTGCCTCTGAAATGTCTCTGGACTGCAGCATGTGTCTCTCAGGATAACACTTAGCTCAGATTGGGCTGTTTGCCCTATTTTCTACCTTTTTGGCTGCTGTACAGATAATAGGACCCCTCTAGAGCAGAGGAAGTCTGGCACTGAGCAGGATTCTTTTGAGTAATACATGGCCCTAGTGGGTATTAATCCTGGTAGTTTAGGTAGGTGTGTGCTAGTGATCCTGGAAACTAAATATAGATTCCCATGTGAAAGGTTTAGTTTCTATAATGGCATTTTCTGAAATGCCAGACAATCTGCAGAGCGTGGTGATGGGGTTCATAAACAGCAAAAAGAAAAGCCCCAAGAAATTATTAATGTTGGGTTGAGGGGATCAAGTAATTGTCCAAAAAGAAACATTTACAGAAACATCTGAGGGAGGTTGGACCAGATGACCCATTGTGGTCCCTTCCAGCCTAACTGATTCTGTGATTTAAGAGATGCTTGAGGCTTCACAATTATTTCTGCCTACAAATCACACTGCTGATTTATCGCAATACTCCTCAACACCAAAGCTGGTCCCGACCATAGCTGGAGTGGAGCTGACTCACCAGATTTATTCCTGACTGTTCATTTATCAGCACAGCTTTATTTCTTCTGTTTGTAAGCATGACTCGCTTTTCTAGCCACCAGATCAGATCACAGTCGCATCTTACTTCGTGTCAACACAAACACGTCCCTGTCCTGTTCACAAAAAGCTTTATTTCCTGTGTTTTCTCCAAGTTGTGCCCTGGTGGGGAAGTCTTTATGAGCTTTGATTTCCGCTTAGTTCTTCTCTCTCCTCTACGCATGTTACAGTGCTGATTTGTCTTCTCCTCCTGCTGTAATTGGGCTGGTGCCACTGTGTAATTTTTAACTGTGTGCAGTATCAACAGACCTCCATCTGTCTCTCCTCTAAAGCTTCCCAGCCTGCTGTTAGAAATATCTGCCAAATCCTTCTCCAAAGAGAGGATCACCAGATTCCAACTGTTTGCAAAATAAGAGCCTCTGCCAGAAATCCTCTCCCACCGTCTGCAACCTGTGCAGAACCTGTCCCTGCTCGGTGTGAGGTGTCACTGCTGCACTGAGGAGCTCAGGCTGCTGCTGTAATTTCATAGGTTCATAGATTGTTAAAGGTTGGAATGGAATTTAGAGATCATCCAGCCCCAGCCCCCCCGCCCTGGGCAGGGACACCTCCCACCAGAGCAGGTTGCTCAAGGCTTTATCCAACCTGGCTGTGAACACTGCCAGGGTTGGGGCAGCCACAGCCTCCCTGGGCAACCTGGGACAGTGTCTCACCACCCTCACAGGGAAAACTTCTTCCTAATATGTAATCTGAATTTCCCTCTTTCAATCTGTACCTATTACTCCTTGTCCTGGCACTGCAGCTCCTAGCCAAGAGTTCCTCTCAGCTTCCCTGGAACCCCTTCAGATCCTGGCAAGTTTCTCTGAGGTCTCCACACAACCTTCTCTTCTCCAGGCTGAACAGCATGTAAGATGCCTGAGAAGGGGTGCAAAGGACATGCATCACCTGTCATGAAAGGTCATTGTCTTCCCATCTGCAGCCCTGGGGAGTGTTATAGACACAATCAATTGGAACCCCCAAAAGAACATGAACTAAAAGAGAAGAGACATCTGCCTGGAGAATTTATTGGCTCTCAAAAGCATACAGTGCCGCAGAGGGCTCAGCACATTGGTCTCTTTGCTCAAATATCTCCAATTACCAAGGAACCTCTTTAGGTGCTGCTGTCAACATCAAATTAGCAATAAATGTCTGTTTGAATAAAACTCTATTTAGCTAAAGTCAGATCCAAGCAAAAAGGTTCCTGTTCTCTCCACGGAGTATTGGAATAAGTCTGCAGAAAGGATTTTTCAAGGTTATTTCAGGAGAGAGTTTGGATCTGCTATGTCTTAGTTCTGCAGAGCTCTGCAAAGAAGCATAAGGAATGTAAAGCAGTTTGGGGGGTTGATAAATCCTTCTTCCAGTCTATGTTCAGAGTAACACAGTATTTTCAAAGGATAAAGAAGTGAGTACCAGATGTGTTTGACATGGGCATGGACCATGTGGACAGTGGCTGAAGAGGGTTTTTTTTTGCAGGAAAGCACCTGAAGCACTAAAGCAACATGGGACTTTGTTTCATGATTTGCCATCAGGTTTAAAAAACACTGGTATTTCCATTGACTAGATTGCACTGTGGATTTGCTGTCCATTTTGGAAGGTTTTAGGACAATCAAGCTGATGGCTTTCTAGGAGGGTGCACTGCCACTTAATAATCCATTATGACAGCAGGAAAATCTGTACAAACAAGCCTAAGCCTCCAGGACAGCTGTACTTACTCCCAAAGGAATAACAGCCCCAGCCATTGCCAGGGGTGGCAGGGAGCAAAGAGAAAAGAGAAATTAGAGAGACCAGAGTATCCCAGGGGTGATGTGCTGCCTGTGGAGCAGGAGGGGCTGGGCTGGGGGTATGGCTGTGCCTGCAAGATTGAGATCTAACTCTTCTTTAAGTCAGATTTTGTGGAGCAGCATTTTCTTGTAAAGGAACAGACATGATCTTTTTAAAAGTCTTTGGGAGATAAAAAGCAGATGGCATTGATTAGCTAATTAGTAATATTTCTGCAACTTATCAGCTGTGCTGATATGTGGAATGTTTGCAAGATCTTGGGATGAATCTTCCTCTCTTTGATTTGCTGAAGTTATCAACTCTCTGAAAATCTGGAGGGGAGGGAAAGTTATAGACAACTGTGCAATTTTATGCCCAGCAGAAATATATTAATCTTTTACTTTGGATTTACATTCAGGGCTCACTCCTTCACTTTTTAGGGGAATATATATGCACAATGAGATTGCAGCTGTCCTAACTCTTGTCTTGATTGCGTGGTGCACTGTGTGATGTCCCAGAGGTTCTGCTCTCCTGTATTGCTCCTTGTGGATGTTCTCCTTGCCCTTTTGCATTTGTTATGAAGACAAAGCAAAATACTGTGTTTTATTTTATGCCAGGCTCACTTTTAGCTTGTGTCCTTGTGAACCCTTCGTAGGCACAGCAGTGCCCTAGCAGGCCTTATGCCAAGTGGTGGCCACCTCCATCACCACTACTATGACAGTGCTCAGTCCTGTTTTGGCCAGAGCATCACTGAGGTGTTTAAGGCTGCTCTGACCTTGAGTTACATTGGACACAAGTCAAATACCTTGATGTTGTCTCTATGGTGGCAAACATTCATCATTTAGGGCAAGACAGAGTACCTTGCCAAGGATATTCATAGAAAAAGGAATGTCTGAGAAAGGATATGAGGATTCCAAACCCTGCTGGGTGCATAGCAATGTCTTCATACAGCCAAAACCCACAAGGCTTATCTGGTTTCTCCAGCAATGTGGAGAGCCCCAGGAGGGCTTGTGGGCAGATACCAGCTCTGGTAGTCATGTGGTGGGTGGACACAGCTTCAGGTTCCAAACAAACCCAGAATTAGGACTTGCTGCAAATTCTCTGGAGGTCTGAGCTCTGCACCAGCACCACCCCAAAGCATTTCATGCACCAAGGTGCCCATGCAGAAGCTGTATTTTAATTGCCAGCATGGAGCATGAGTAACACATGAGTTGTCAGCTGGGCTTCCTGTGATAGCTGGAATGAGAAAGCTTTGTTTTCCTCTTTTGGGGATCTGTCCTCCCTTCAGAAGCTCTGCAGGCAGCTTTGCTGTGCTTATCTGGGATTGAAGACTTTAAAACAAGGCATGATGCAAGTTGAGATGAGACCCAGACATTGCACTGGTTAACTGCCCTAGTTGTGCTCCCTCCATATGCCATCAGGACTGGAAACTGCCTCGAGTGTCACAGAGATTTGCTCCTCTCTTCCACAGAGCTTTGTATTTTCCACAGAGTGGAAGCTTTAGCCTTTCTATTTCCATCAGAATGACATTTTTTATTGGTTCTTAAACTGTAGAAACAACAAATTCTGCATCCTCTCTCGAGCACAGTCTTGTTAATGTTCTTTGAAACATGACATGTGTCGTGGCCGTCAAACTGCAATGATTCCCTTTCCTCTGAAAGGAGAAAAACATGTCACTTTTGGCTCAAAGTAATCCAAAAGCAGAAGCATATTCTAGCTAGGAGCTGCATGGCTGCCAAGGATGAAAGAAAAATGTTATTACTTTTGGAAATTTCATAATTACAGCTAATGATAATTTAATGCAATGACATTGTCTTCACCAGGATCACTAATGAAATGTTTGAGAGGGAGAAGGCAGAACTTGCTAAATAGAGCGAGAGTCTGGGTTGGAACAGCTTTGTGACAGCAGACTGTGTGCACAAGTCTTGAATTCCTATTTTTTGTCACAGTGGTTTGAAAAAGAAGATAAAATGAAGGCTACGTGGCAAATAATGCACACAGGAGGGATTTAAAGGCTTTCCATTAAGCAAACAATACTGAACCCTTGAAAAGCATGCTGAGGGCTGAGCACTGCTCCTTGGAAATGCTAACCCTTCATTAAATGACCTTCCTTGTTTTTCCTTTTGCAGGCAAACCAGAGAACAAGAAACCCCGCCTGACTTTTTTTATTTCTCAGACTATGAAAGACATAATGCAGAAATAGCAGCATTTCATCTGGACAGGCAAGTAGAAAGGATTTGCATGAAAAGAAAAGGGGCAATATCGTGATAAATTGCTGTGCTTGGCCAGGCCTGTAACTGAATTACTTTTAAAAGGGGAAAAGTGGAACAAAAGTGGGTAAAAGCCATGAATAAATGAAATGGCAGATGATGAAAGGGTAGATTAATAATTAGGAAATGTGATTTGCTCTGGGAATGAGAAAGTTGGTAATAAGTAATTCTCAAAGAGAAAGAGAAGTTATATTGAAGAGAAGCTGAGAAATGAATTTCCCCTGTGATCTTGATGTATGGAGAGGTCCCATCTCCCAGGGAATATGTCACAGAAGTGTGACAGGAGTGTGGCTCACCCCAATTAGCTCCAGGGCACAGAGAACAAAGTGAGACGTGGGGAATGGTGTGGGTGTTCAGAGAGGAGGAATTGAGATGGGGAAGGAGTTCTGGTTTCACAGCAAAAAGCTGGGACTGTCCCACATTGGGAGCATATTTAGGCCACAAGTTAGTGGGAAAAATAGGGTGGTGGTGGTCATCTCATGCTTCTATTAGCTGAGGATGTCCCCTCAGGCAGAGTTAGTGCAGGGGATGGTAGATATGCCAAGACAAGGGACTGCACCCCTTTCAGCCTGCCCTGGTTAGGGGTGGGAATTAATAATTAGTGATTAACAATATGGCTAGAAACAATAGCATTTCACAGGCTGAGCTAGAACTGAAGCATCTTTCACACTGTGAAGTGCCAACAAACACCCTTTCAAAGTTCCATAGTTTCATAGTATGTTAAGGGGTTGGAATGCACCTTAGAGATCACCTAGTCCCAACCCCGTGCCCTGGGCACGGACATGGCCCACCAGAGCAGGTTGCTCAAGACTTTAGCCAACCTGACTTGTAGCTTTGGGGCCACAAATTATTTGGAGATTCATGTAGTATTGCTACCTTCTGGGGTGATGGTTGGGCCACAGGAACCTTGTCAGCAGGTGGCACAGGCTAGATTTTTCATTAAGAGCCATCCTGGGCAGATCAGGATCTTCTCTGTTTTATTGGTGCTGACCTTGGTGTTGATCCCTTCTGCTTCATATTTTATAGTGCCATTTGAAGCAGATGGTGTTGTAGAAAAAAACCCATTAGTGGAGTTCCTACAGGGGGTGTGTTAAATATCCACACACTAAGCAAGAAAAGCAGTTGCTACCCAATATAGAAAATGTGAACAGCAGACAGTGGATATAAAAATCCTGCCTATGGGGAGGCTTTGTATGGGGTCTTTGCTCTTTTGCTGTATCTAATAGCAATGCTTTGTAGGGAGTTTTTAATGAACTGCTAAGGCAGGGGAGTTTGGAGTACAGAGAGGCTCTTCTTCCAGCCTTTGCCTGTGGGAAAATGCTTAGACTCAGGGAGATTGTTTAGGTTGGTATAAAGGTATTAAAACAGAGAGGAGCAGAAGGAAATATATCAAACCTATGCTAAGACTGTCAGAAAAAGAATCACTATTATATGGTGTTTATGGAGGAAAGAGTCACTTAAAGAACTGGTGAGCAAAATGCATGTTAGAAAAGAGCAAAAATCATGTTGAAACAGAGCAAAATTCTTGTTAGATCATGAAATAGCACAAACTCAAGAACAGATTTCTCCTGTCTCTTATTCCTGGAATCCTATGTATCTTCATTTTTTTATCATGGAGCAATGTCCACCCGATACTCTTTTGTATTTTGCTCCACACTATGTAGACAAGTCAGAGCTCATCACATTCAGGCCGTATTTTGTAATGTATTATATGGATTATCCAGTTGAAAATGATGAGCTTTTTACTCCTTAAAGACCACAGAGAAATGTGCCTTCAGAGTGTAATGAAGCTTCCTATATCCTATCACCATCATTGCATTTTAATCCTTTCTCTAAACTGTTTGTTGCCATTCTCCTGCAGGATCCTGGATTTCCGGCGCGTGCCACCAGTTGCAGGTAGACTGGTTAACATGACAAGAGAAATCAGAGATGTTACTCGTGACAAGAAGCTGTGGAGAACATTTTTCATCTCACCAGGTAGTCTTGG
>NW_008685943.1:18069-29584 GCF_000695815.1 Acanthisitta chloris | reverse complement strand
CTGCTGAACACACACTTAAGGGAACGATGTGTAGATTGCTTAATTGCTCAGATATTTCTAATCAAACTGTCTCCTAGACCTTTGAATAAAATAAATGTGGAGACACAGCTTACAAAGAATACTTTATTGTTTTGAATTGAGTGCCTTTTCCCCTTGACAAATGATCCTCAGAGACAGGTTTTTATGTTTTCCAAAGCAATGTATTCAACAAATGGTTTATGCAGAACAATTTCTAAAGCAATCTTCTCTTGCTCTCGATTTACCCCAAACCTTATTACCTAGCCCATTGGTTGTTTAGGCTTTTTTTCCTATTGCAATATGATCTGTTACTTCTGTTGGTCAGATGCATTTGTCTCTGGTTTGGACTGGAGGACCAAAGCCTATTTTTCTCAGAGTCATTCAGGTTTTATTACAACAGGCTCAGTGTGAGCCAACAGTGTGCACAGGTGGCCGAGAAGGCCAAGGGCATCTTGGCCTGGCTCCAGAGCAGTGTGGCAGCAGGACCAGGGCAGTGCTCATCCCCCTGCACTGGGCACTGGGGAGGTCCCAACTCAGTGCTGTGCTCAGCTTTGGGCACTCAGTGCCCAAAGGCCATTGAGGCACTGGAGTGAGTCCAGCCAAGGGCAACGAGGGCAGCAAAGGGCTAGAGCACATGGGCAAGGGCTGAGGGAGTTGGGGTTGCTTAGCCTGGAGAAGAGGCTCAGAGGTGACCTCATGGCTCTCTGCAACTCCCTGACAGGTTGGAGAGAGGTGTGGGATGTCTGTCCTGCCATGGCTGCAGGGAGAGGACCAGAGGGAATGGCCTTGAGCTGAGACAGGGCAGATTGGATGTTAGGAGAAATGTTTTCTCTGTCAGTGTGTTGAGGCACTGGAATATTGCCCAGGGAGGTGGTGGAGTCACCATCCCTGGAGCTGTTTAAGATGCATTTGGATCTGACACTGGATGATATGGTTTAGGGTTTAGAGATTCCAGCAGTGACAGGTTGGACTCAATGATCTTAGAGATCTCCTTCAGCCTTGATGGTTCTATGATTCTCTGAACAGTAGTTTGAAAAAAGAATCAAGAACTAGATATGTAACATATCCTGCTTCCAGCTGGAATTCTCTGCTGGGCAGAGAGTGGACTAGAAGTGACCTGAATTGGTTCCAGTCCTCACTCTTGCTCTGAGTATTGACTCAGAAACCAATTCCACTCATTTTTCACTCTTTCACAACATCTTGTGGATCCAGTTAAGGATGGAGCTCCACAAGGTGGGAATTTTGCAAGCACAGGATAAAACCATGCCCTGCTCAGCAGAATATACAACTGGAATACACAAAAATAGGCAAAGGGTGGGAGAAAGTGGCAGCATCTCTGCTTAGCATCTGGGATGCTGAGGTGGAGAAATGAAGGCTCTGTGTTAAGGCAGAAAAAGCTTGCTTAAATTTGTTCTTACATAAAGAATATCTAGGTTAAGGTTCAATTTAAAGCCTGGTGCTCTGTTCCAGTAGCTGAACTCATATTGTCTCAGCTGTGTGCAATTGTGCTTTGCTGAACTTGGGCTGTGACTTGTGTAATATACAATCTGGAGCAGAAACCTCCAGAGATCTATCCCTTGCTCTGTGTGTGATTGGCCAGAAGCTGTTTATCCCAGATCCCTAAAGTCAAGATCCAAAGACTTAATTACAGTTTCTCCCAATGTAACTGTAATTTATTGCTGTTAGCCAGAAACCAGAGCCCTGTGGTTGCAGAGCTTTCATTCTTCAAATGTTTATCACACATTCCTGATCCCCAATAAAGTCATTATTCCAGCTGTTATTTTTAGCTTTGCATTTGTGTTCAGCTCTGCAGGACACAGTTGAGCAGACAGTTATTTATTCCAGTAACTTCATTTGTAAAATACATTACATAATTACAGAAGGGTTTCTTCTTTACCTCATATTATGAGCACTCCAATTTTCCATGCACAGTTCAGGTGACAGAACATGGTGACAGGACATGGTGACAATGTTCACCAAGCCTGATGGACAAACATTTCTGCATTTGTATCAGTCACTTTCTCTCCCACTCTATATACTTGTATTTTGCTTGATTTCTTGTAGGCAAATCATCACACACAAAAGATGGCAAAGAATCTTGTGACTGTCTATAATATGCACAAGGTGCTTTGGCTCATTTAAAACATAAGCCATTTTATTCCTGTTTTGGCAAGGAAGACAGGGATTAGTAGCTTTGCTTGATTTTTAGCCTTCACAGGTTATATTTCAAGCCTGATTTCTGAGAAGTACAGAAGTACTGAGCAGCTTTCCAGCAGCCAGAGCAGGGCAATGCAGAGTTAAGGCTGCCAGCATGGATAAAGATCTTTATCTTGTCATTATGAAATTCCAGACATCCAAGGGATGATCCAAGCCTAATCTTTTCTTCAAATTTATTTAGAGGCCTCAGATAAATTCAATTAAAATATTTGATTAACTCAGGCTTTTCTGGAGAATAAAAATGCTTCAGCAATTAATTTTTTCTTGCCATTTTACATTTCCTAAATCAATATCCTTTGCTTAAATCATGTTGGTTACTTGTCAGAGTTCTTTCCTTTACAAGTCCCCAGTTTAATTAGTCAGATTCTCATTAATATATGCCCAACCTCTGTCTTGTATTTCATACTGACCTTAAAAGGCAGACATTAATTAATGCTTAATGAAAAAAATGATAAAGAGACTAAATTAAGCATTTAGAAACAACTTCACAAGCCTAGCAGGAGCTCAAGCAGCAGATTGAGGGCAATGAAGGAAGAAGAAGACTTGTGGTCTGGGGAGAAGAGGATGGAGAGGGCACAGGGAGCCTGGGGAAGACTGGAAGAGGCTGATTTGTCCCCACTGGGGCAGCTAAGTCGGTTAGGTTTGAGAGAGAACTGCTTATAAAGCTGACAAATTGAGGTGTGACACCTCAGGACTTGCACAAATCAGTCTATGCACCAATATTAAGCTGTCAAGAACACTCTGGGACTCCCTTTCAGGTGGCTGTGCCACTGCATCTCCCTCCCAGTGCCACTCAGTGACAATGGTCATGGGGACACTTGGTGCCTCTTGGCAGTATATCACTCTCCATACACACATATCCATCTCTTAAACAAGCGCTAAATAAAACTGATTTGCTAGAAAGCTCTTCCCTTTGGGCTGGGAGCCCATGGGCTGCTCAGTGAGAACTCTCAGAGGGTGAGTATTGATGCTGCTCATCAATGCACCACGTGGGGATGTGCTGGAAGAATCCTCCCTGCATTTCCACCCCCAGGCCATCTCCCATGTCCCATTAGGCATGGAAATGAGGGCCAGGGAGCTGCAGGCAGTCATAGCTTCAGAGCACTCTGCTGAGCAACATCCCTTCTTCCATGGGAGAGTGGCTATGGTTAGGAGCAGCCAGGTCAGTTGATGCATTAGGCTGCACTCAGAGAGAAAGCAGATTGCAGAAAAGTGCACTTCCAGGCAGTTTGGACTTAAAACATGAGAAATGGAATTAGGGCAGTAATTATTTCAATTAATTTTCCATCCTTTGCAGCAGGGCAAGCTGCAGTAGCCCTGCTACTCTTACAAATGAATGGTAATTTGCTAGGGAAAAAAAAAAAGAGAGACATATTAATGATGTCAGCCTTGGTTTTGGAAGTAATTGAGGCAGCAGCTTAAGGAAATCAATGTTACACAGCTAGTAAGCACTATGTTTTTGTTCATATTAACCAATTCCAAGGGATTATGGATTTTTTTCCCCCCTCTCAGCAAACAATAGTAATTTGGAATTGCCTATTATTTTGAGCAGGTAAAAGAGAGATCTTTTCATGCATTGCTTTAGTAAATATTAAGGATTCTATCCAGTGCTCCAGTTGCACAGGTTTGCTAAATGTCCTCTATTAACAGTCAGGCAAAGCTCAATGAAGGAATTGCTCTGCCAAGGTATTCTCCCTTGTTCCTTCTCTTCCTGAGAAGAATAATTGTTCAGCTCTCAGGATCCTGCACAGAAAATGTGCTAGATGAGTACACAGACACTCTGGTTCTTAATTGTTGTAATTAGTTGGAGCTTCAATCACCAGACCATGAGTTTTCGATGGATTTCATGACATATTGTACTCGTTCCTCCTCAGCTAATGAAAATCAGACATTGCAACATGAGATTCTCTTGCCTCTCTAGTGCTTTGGGGAAGCAATTTTGGTTTATAACGAAGAAGGAGGTTGCATGTTGTGAATTCACAGCATTGGAACATTTCAGCATGTATAAACATCCCTCCCTGTCTGTTTTGCCAGCACTGCTGCTCTTGCCATTCCTACCCACTCTGCAGGAGCACAAATTCCTGGCTGTTGCTTCTTTTGCAGATGTACTTAGACAGAAACACCTTTATCAGGTGAGAGAGGAACATATGGTTTGGGCAATTTTAATGGGAGGAGAAGGACTCTGCTCCAACAGGGAGCTCATCTCTCCTTTCCTTCTTTTTTTTTGCCTCCAAGAAGCCAAATCCTGCTCTCAGCATGGGATTGCCAGTGAAGCACTGGGCTTGTGTCTCTAGCTGGAATTTCACCCTCAGCCTGCTGTGCAGAATGTGGGTCACCTACTTAGGTTTCAAAGAGCCTTGCTACTGCACCTTGAAGATTGAAATGAGAACTGTGGCTTTCTATATTTGGTACCTCTTTTTCATTTTCTACATTTTTAAGAAACCTTCAAAATGAATGTTTTCCCCAGATAATTCAGGCTGCTTCATCTTATATATATATATGTATGCTGGTATATGAGAACTAGGGTAGACATAATAAGATGTCTATTCTGTGTCAGTCAGGGCAGTTAATTTCTTTAACAGTAGTTTGATATCATAGAATCAGAATTTTAGAGGTTGGAATGGAGCTTAGAGATCATCCAGCCCCAACCCCCTGCCCTGGGCAGGGACACCTCCCACCAGAGCAGGTTGCTCAAGGCTTTAGCCAACCTGGCTGTGAACACTGCCAGGGTTGGGGCAGCCACAGCCTCCCTGGGCAACCTGGGACAGTGTCTCTCCACCCTCACTGGGAAAACTTCTTCTTAGCATCTAAATTTCCCTCTTTCAATTTCTTGCCATTACTCCTTATCCTGTCCCTGCCTAACCAAGAGTCCCTCTGCAGCTTCCCTGGAGCCCCTCCAGATCCCTGAAGGTGCTCTGAGGTCTCCACACAACCTTCTCTTCTCCAGGCTGAACAGCCCCAACTCTCTCAGCCTGTCCTCATAGGGGAGATGCTCCAATCCTCTTATCAACTGTGTGGCCTCCTCTGAACTTGCTCCAACTGTTCCATGTTCTTCTTACATTGGACATAGATAGAGAATCCTTTCATCTTCACTGTGCCCAGAAATTGGACAAGAGCTGTGGAGAATAAGTACAAGAGGTCTGAGGCCATAGCGATTACAGGAAAAGCTTTGCCATAGAAAGTAACTTCTCACTGAGAAACACAGTTGTGGCTTTACCTCAAGTTCACTGTCTTCATGTCAGCATCCTGCCATTGCTTGGAGGACTGGAGGCCTGGTGCAGGTGATGGGAGCTCTGTGATGATGATGATGTGATGTGATGATGAAGATGAAGAGCTGGAGGATCCCAGGAGGGATGAGCAGCCAGCATGGTGCATACGTGCTCACTGTGTTGCTCTGCAGCAGCAAATACCATCACTGCCAAAGCCCCCAAGCTTTCCTCAAGATTTATCTGGATACCAGTGTGTGATTACAGTGAAATGATTAGTCCTAGTTGCTTTCATTGACAACACAGAGCAGGCTTTCATTGTCCCAAAGTTATATTCAGAAGCAAACTATTAAGCACAGTATTTATCTTCCCACTGAGCAAAATGTTGTGTTTAATATAATTCCTTCTCTGAAAGGTCAGATTTACATAGTGAGCAGCACAGGCTGTGCTGGTGCAGGGGAGGCATTGCTGGGCCTTTTGCTCTTTACAAAGCTGTTATGGTGACAGGTAACTGAGCACTGGCCTCCTGCTGCCAGGTGGAAGTCAGGTCATAGAAACCCTGGAAGAAAAATTGTCTCAGGCAATCGAGATAAATCTGCATGTATTCCCTCCCTCCACAGATGAGGGAGTGATGCTGAGACAGCTGAATTGAAGCCCAAGCCCCACAGCAGCTTCAGATCAGTGGAAACACAAGCCCTGGCTGCCCAACCTTCCCACCCAGCCAGCCAGCACCCAGGCAAGAAGGGATCATATGCAGCATCTGCATGTGATTTCTTGTAAATCATCCCTTGTGGCAGCCTGGAAACTCTTGAAATATTTGATCTGCAATAATTTCTTTACAGGTTATAAATCACAGATGTTTTCCTCCAGTTTTTGTTGGCTGAAAATATCCCAACCTTCCTGACAGCCCAGTCTGATCCCCCCATTTGCAGCCCATCTGCAGCTGGCAGTGCTACCCACAGCTGCTTGGACAACTCTTCACCTTCATCCTGACTGATTGAAGAGGCTGACAGGGAGGGACAAAGCCTTCCTGGGTTTGCCAGGATGATTCAGGTTGTGTGGAGACCTCAGAGGAACTTTCCAGGATCTGGAGGAGCTCCAGGGAAGCTGCAGAGGAACTCTTGGTTGAGAGCAGCAGTGACAGGACAAGGAGTAATGGGGAGAAATTGAAAGAGGGAAATTTAGGTTAGGTAGAAGGAAGGAGTTTTTTCTTGTGAGGGTGGTGAGACACTGTCCCAGGTTGCCCAGGGAGGCTGTGGCTGCCCCAACCCTAGCAGTGTTCACAGCCAGGTTGGCTAAAGCCTTGAGCAACCTCGTCTAGAGGGGAGGTGTAAAGCTAAGGCACCTGTGTTAGCCCTGCAAAAGCTGTGCCAAGACTATGCTGTCATAGCAGTTTTGTGAATTAAACACATGAGAGGTCCTAGACTCCAGGGCACTGTGCCCAGGGCTTGCCTTGGGTTGGGTTTCTCTAGGTGCTGAGTTTACACTTGATTTTAGACTCCTGAAGTGAGTGAGTCTGAAAGAGGCTGCCTAGATGGTTCTGGAGCTGGTGCACTTGGTGTACAAGGAGAAGCTGAGGGTTGCAGATTGTTTTGAACATGGAGAAGCTGGTCTGGAGCTGGAGCTTGGACCAGAGGCCTCCAGAGTCACTTTCAACCCTAACTGCAGTTTCTCTGTTACCATGCAATTTGTAAAAGGGTTTCAAAACTTCTTTCTTGGAGCTGTTATATTACTGAGTTGCTTAAAATGAAAAATCAGTGGGATTTCTGTTTAGAGTGAATAGGCTCATTGTGTGATGAGTACCAAGACTTGTGCTGGGGTTCATAGGAAATAGTCAAGCTGAGCTGATTATTGGCCAAGGACATGGTCATTTCTCGGCTCATGAGAAGTCTCAAGCTGCTGTGCCTTTAATTAAGGTGTTAAGGGACTAAGTCTGCCTTACATGTAAAGAAAAGTTTCAAAATTATTTTAAGAGAGGGTATTCTGCTTGGTAAAACCCTTTGAATGACAAAATCAACAGTACAGACATGCTGAGTGTTCCATTCCTTTCTTTTGTCATTTCTCTTCTTCATCTTCCCTTCCCTGAAGTACTTCTCTTTTCTTTTAGTAATTCTCAACAAGGTTTTTGACCACAAGGTAAATATATCTGGACTTGGCCAGGATATATTTAACTGGTATGATCCAACCCTGTGAATGTAAATACAGGGTTTGGGCTAGTTGTTCCTGATTATGGATGGATGAGACAGTCACAGCAGAGGGATGCAGAAAGGATGTCTCTAGAGTGGAGGAATCATAACTTCAGGGATGAATCTGATGGTGTTACAGCTGAGACAAACTGTCAACGAGTAACACATCAGCCTTATAGTCCAGTTCTTTGGTGTAATTCCATGCTTAGCAGCCAGTCCCAAAGAATGCAGCTTATTAATACAATCAAAACCATCACAAGACCTTATTACTGTTCCATGTTCTCCTTCTTCTCCTTCCCCAAACGCAGCTCCTTACTCTGTTCCTTCCTCCTTCCTGTTATCTCCAGTATTGCTCCCTGTCATCTTGACTCATCATCTCCCACCAGCAGTGCATCATCTCCACAGTGCACTTTGCTGGTCCTGGCTTGGGTTTGGACTGAGGGGATGTCACAGTGATATGCAGGGCCACATGCTGCAGGGCATCACTGCCATGGAGACCCACCAGCTTACCTTCCTGAGCTACAGGGGCTTCTGTGGCAGGCAGAAAATCACCTCCCTCCATCCCTATTCCTTCCTGCCTCATTTATACTGAGCCTGCCCAGAGGGAAAGAACTCAGAACCAATATTTGAATTTAGAGGCCTTGTGGGGAATTAGGAAGCAATGTGACTTCTCAGCTTCATGCATTACCATGAGGAAAGGGCAAAGTCTTCCTCTAATGACATTTTCTGTGCAGAAAGCAATGTCAAAAAAAGTTGTAGCACACCAAGAAGAGCAGCAGTGAGCTCCTATTCCTCCTGTTCAGAGTCCAGTTTGAGGGTTTGAGGATGAGTTTCTCTCACCTTCAGTGAGTTCCTGTGGGCAGGGTGTTCTTGTAAAGAGGTGGCTGTTCCTGTGGGTACAGAAATCTGTGATGGCAGGTTTGGGGAAGTTTTAAGGTAACACATACTCCCAAACCTGCTGCAGATTCTTTTTCTGGGCTTGTTGGAGTAACGTGAGGTGTGAAAGAAGAAATTTGTGTATGGGATGTGTTCTGACACAGTTACATCTGTGCTGTTTCCACCTCCCACAGGATTCTTCATGGTAAATAGTTCTGACTAAAACTGCCAGTTCTGCTCATACCAACAAGTAAATGAATGAAATGTTCTTAGAGAAATAAGCCAAGATTTGGAGAAGTGACTTCAGTTTGGGCATGTGCCACTTGTTCAGCTGTGGGATTTGGGGTAACAAATAGGATCATAGAATCATAGTATGTTAAGGGATTGGAATGGACCTTAAAGATCACCCAGCCCCAACCCCCTGCCCTGGGCAGGGACACCTCCCACCAGAGCAGGTTGCTCAAGGCTCATCCAACCTGGCTGTGAACACTGCCAGGGTTGGGGCAGCCACAGCTCCCTGGGCACCCTGGGACATTGTCTCACCAGAGACAAACAGATCCCTAAGAATGTATCAGTCTGGGAAAATGAAAGGAGAAAGGGAAGGATTTAAAACAAAATTGGGTCTTTTGGAATATAAATAGGCTGGAAATAGTCCCAGAGAGCTCAGCGCAGGGTGTGATCCCAACCACTGAAATGAATGTCTTTCTAGTGGTTTCAGTGGAAGAAAACTATGTGTGGTAACAGGGTTTGGGATTTATTTCTGTTCCTGCATACATCAGTGCCTTTATGAATTCTCCAATCCTAATTTCAGGGTAGGCTTTGAAACATTTTTCTCCTTTATTTGCCAGCCAACAACATCTGTTTCTATGGGGAATGTTCCTACTACTGCTCCACAGAGCACGCCCTGTGTGGAAAACCAGATCAGATTGAAGGGTCTCTGGCTGCTTTCCTGCCTGACTTGTCCTTAGCCAAGAGGAAAACCTGGAGAAACCCTTGGAGACGTTCCTACCACAAGCGCAAGAAAGCAGAGTGAGTAGTGGTGAGCAAAGGCTTTGCCAGCTGCAGAGAGGGAGAGGGAAATAAACCCGTGCTGCACTCACTGCCTTGGCCTTAGGGGAGATCTGCATTTCTCCTGGCAAGGGTCAGGGCACTGACACTTGAAAGCAGCTCCAGCTTATGGTCCTCAACCCAAAAGGACCTTCAATGGTATAATTCCCTCATGGACCAATACCACCAGTGACATTGACAGGATGCCATGGGACCTAGGGGGCAGGGAGAAAGATTCCCTGTTAGCAGCAGCTCTAAACAATATTTATCTCAGATATTTTCATCAGGTGACAGAAGCTGAAGCTCTTAGCCAGAGAGTTTTCAGACTAGTGATTTTCTTCCCTTTTCATCAGTCACAGTCTCTGTTGCCTTAATTGCTGGAAGCAACCTGAGGAACTTACTGCCTCTACCTGCCCTGAATCCAACAGGATACTATTAGACCCTTGCAAAAGAACATATTGGGTTTTTTTTTTCGTAATTGTCAGTAAGCTTTGCATGTCACATAAAATATCCAAATATTGCCTTTTTCCAGATGGGAAGTTGATCCAGATTATTGTGAAGAGGTTAAACAAACACCCCCATATGACAGTGGGACCAGAATTCTGGATATAATGGATATGACAGTTTTTGATTTCCTAATGGGTATGTTTCATCTCTTTCCAAAAATTAAATGCAACATTTCATTAGAGCAAGAACCATTTCTTTCCACACTGCTCTGCAGAGCTCAGCACTTTGCTAAAGCCTGGCTGAAGCTGCATTTACTCTATGTGCTGCTCTAGATGATTATGAGAAAATGCAGATTCCCAGGGTTATGTATTCCCATCAGTGCAGATTAAAGGAACAAAGATGTTCACAAATGCAGAGAGATGACAAATGCAGGTCAGGCCAGTCTCCTTCACAACACTGAAGGGCTTCACGGTGTGCTTTAGTGAGTGCTTTAGCCCTGTAATGTATGGCTCCTGGATGCACATGCAAGGGCTGCTTGTAGTGTTCTCTGCTGTTTGTTCTATAAAATGTCAGGGTGGGGAGGAGGGGAAGAGGTATTGCTTCGTCACAGAGGCAGCTGTGTATGTATCAGGAAGTTCACTGTTTATGCAATCTGATTGGAATCAAACAATTATAAACTGGGTAAAAGTGACCCATTCCAAGCCTAGGCAGTGCTTAGCACTGAGACATTCTCCTCTGAAATCCATTCTGCTGCAGCTAATAGACCTCTAAGGTGCCAACCTACCTATTTGGGCACATGCCAGCATGGACATATCCTCTGCCACTGCCACCACTGAGTTTCTGTACTAGGCTGCAGCAGGAAAGGCTCAGGAGCCTTTCCTTTCACAGCTCAGGAGCCATATGTGGTGTCTGTAAGTAGCTCAAGCCCCTGCCATGAAGTCAAAATTCATAGCTTGGCACCAGTACTTTGCACATTGACCTTAAAAAGCAGATGACACTGCTGCCTGTCTTGGTGCCCACAGAGAGCTGTGCAGCTGTCCCACTGCAGTGCCATCCTGAGCCATATGTTAGAGCCATGATACTGTTTTGGCTTTCCAGGCAGTCAGAAATTTGGACAAAGTTCATAGTATCATAGTAAGTTAAGGGTTGGAATGGAGGTTAGAGATCATCCAGCCCCAACCCCCTGCCCTGGGCAGGGACACCTCCCACCAGAGCAGGTTGCTCAAGGCTTTATCCAACCTGGCTGTGAACACTGCCAGGGTTGGGGCAGCCACAGCCTCCCTGGGCAACCTGGGACAGTGTCTCACCACCCTCACAGGGAAAAATTCTTCCTCATATCTAACCTAATTTCCCTTTTTCAATTTGTCCCCATTACTCCTTGTTCTGTCCCTGCAGCTCCTAACCAAGAGTCCCTCTGCAGCTTCTCTGGAGCCCCTTCAGATCCTAGAAACTTGCTATGAGGTTCTTATTAGAGGAAAATCAGGATGTTTGGTCAAGATTCCAAAAGCGTAATACAAT
>NW_008685943.1:14335-18026 GCF_000695815.1 Acanthisitta chloris | reverse complement strand
TTTTCCCCACCCTAAGCTAAGCCTCACACATGTCACATATACCATGGCTGCTTGGCAGGCCACACTGACCCCAAACTGGAGCAGCAGAGCTTGTTTCCACCAGAGGTGGAAAGGTTGGCTTTGTCTCCTGATGGTCCCTTTAGAGCTAAAGTTGGAAAGCTACAGAGCATGAGAAGCTCCCAAAGCTTTAACAACTCATCTTCCAGTATCACACACTTTGGAGTATCTCAAAGAAAAGGAGCTCAGTAGTTGTGATGTTTTCTCTGCCACGGTGTTTGGGGAGCACTGGGTCTCTTGCTTAACAGCTTTTGTGTTGCCTATCCTGCAGACTCAGCCGTAAACCAGACTGAGAACAGTCTGTTTTTCTCTCTATTCCATAGGTAACATGGATCGACATCACTATGAAACCTTTGAGAAGTTTGGGAATGAAACATTTATTATCCACTTAGATAATGGAAGAGGGTAAATACCTTTCATAATCTTTCTCGGGGAGGGGGGAAAAGGCAACAAGTCTTTACAACCTTTGTCATGTTCTTGCTCTTCTTTTTAAATAGGTTTGGAAAATATTCCCATGATGAACTTTCCATTTTGGTGCCTTTAAACCAGTGCTGCAGGTAAGCTTCACCTCTGGAGTTGTTTCCTGGTTTATACAGTTGTTCCACTAACAGGACGGAAAACATTCAAGTGAATGTTTCATTGCACACCATGGAGAGGAGGAGATAGTGTGATCCTGGTAAAAATGCCATGACCACAACATCGAGCCCTGAGTGTTGGCACTGACACATGAAGTGGGATCAGGAACTTGCAGGAGTGTGGCTGTGAGCTGGTGGGACAGAAGCTTTAAGACAAAACACACATCCCATGGGAGTTAAGTGGCAAAAGCTATCCCAGCTTGTTCAAAGGCTTCACCACAGCTTTCCTGGGTGTCTGTGGCCAGGGTTTTCAAAGAGGACAGGTGACATTTAGAGTTTCAGCTTTGCATGTCTGGGACACAGGACCTTCAATGGCACAATTCCCTCATGAGACCAATACCACCAGTGGCATTGACAGGATGCAATGGGACCTAAGGGAGAGGCAGAAAGATTCTCTGCTAGCAGCAGCCCTAAGCTATATATATATCTCAGATGTTTTCATCAGATGACTGGTGGTGCAGCCTCTCTCTGCAAAGGCAGAGCCTGAGGAACCTCCACTGCTGCCACCCAATGCCTCTGCTCAATGCCAAGGTGGACATGACTCTATGAATGCTGCACCAGCTCCAGCTGGTGCCTTTTGCAGCTGAGGAACATGAGGGCTGCCTGCACTTGACCACAGAGCTGTGCTCCTAAACCTCTCCACCTCTAAGGGCCCCCAAAGGCAAGGTGACAAGACAAGCTGCTCGTTAGGCCTGTGACAGTGCCTGATTCTCATTTCAGACCACGTAATAAGGTTTTACACTATTATTGCAATGCTGACTGTAAGCCCTTTAGCCCTGTCAAGACCAACAGTAATGAAAATACTGATTTGCCCTTTCTTTTCTCTCTTTTTTCTCTCAGAATAAGGAAGTCAACCTATCTGCGATTACAGTTGTTAGCCAAGGAGGAATACAAACTCAGTCTCATGATGAAAGAATCTTTACTCAAAGATAAAATAGCTCCAATTCTCTACCAACCTCACTTGGAGGCCATGGACAGGAGGCTACGGATTGTCCTCAAGGCTGTTAGTGACTGTATAGAAAAAGATGGTTATGACAATGTGGTTGAAAATGACTTTAACACTGATGTTAACACTGTAACGACTGAGAGGTAGTGAAATGGCAAGACTACGTTTTTACCAGCCAAGTCAAGAAGCTTCAAAGAGGAAAAAGAAAAAAAAAAACAACCAAGAAGTCTTGCAAAAGACTGTGTATGCCACTTTGTGAATTCAGTGAATTCAGAACTGAGCTATAATTGTTCCCAAAGTAGGTAAAGCGTAGACTCTGCAAAGGATTAGTTCATTAAGAAAAAAATAAGTCTAATGTGATGCTTTTCATTAGTTCCTGAAGAAGAGATTCTGCAAAGATGCAGCAAATCCTCAGATCATGGACAGACAACAGTCTGATAACAAAACACCTCCTGTCCTTTTTTGTATAGAAAGGAGGCCTTTACTTAATATTTTGTATTTATATATGGCATATCTATGAAACCCCAGACCTACCTACCAAATTGAACTAAGAGGGATGGCATAGTTTTGTGACTCACACTTGATTTGTGGTGACAGTCCACTTAGTACTTTGTGTTAACCCTTTAAGTGCTCTAATCCACTGTATCTTATTTAAATTGAATGCTTTTTTCCCCCAGCTACTCAGCATTTAAAGGGTTAAGGCATCATGAACTTTTAAAGGCAAAACAAAGAATAATAATTATGATAATAATAATAATGATGATAATAATAATAATAATATTAAATACAGTGGTTACCAGAAGGGAATTTCACTAATTGTGCATTGACAGGAATACTTGAATGTTGGTTTTACAAAGTGATGTAAAATGACAAGTTGTACTATTTGTCCAGAAGGAAGTGGCAGGTCTCTCTTCTCTTTCTAGACTATCCTAGCTGAGCTGCTACTTTTCCACTTTGCTTTTGATAGTTTTGTGTAAATATATACATATATGGGTTAAAAAAAAAAGCTGCTTTCAGCAGCTCTAGGCTTACTTTTGCAGCATTTTTGTGGACTTGTTTGCAACGTGGTAAAAGTGCAATAAAGATATGGCAAAACGTGTAGCCACTTTGTCTAAATGGATTCATTCCTCTGGTTCAGAGCAAAGTTCTGTGCACCAGCCAAGTGTTCCACAAGTGGTTGCCTAAATTGTCATCCCCTTTGGGAGCAACAGCAAATGGAGCTGAAGGAGGGGATTGGGGATTAATATACATAGCAGGTCTGTGTAGGACTGTGGTGTTGGAAATGTCTAAGCTTTCATGTGAGAACATTGTTTGGATTGTCATTTCAGCATCTCTTCCTCTTGCAATTATAACTGTAGAAATAAGCTGTAGAGCAACACCTCTGAAAGATTATGGCTTGACATGCTGCTCAGAATGTTTAGATACAGTGCCAGAGGGACATGGAGCTCCTGGAGCAGGTCCAGAAGAGGGTGACAAAGATGCTGAAGGGACTAGAGCATCTCAGTGATGAGGAAAGGCTGAGGGAGTTGGACCTGTTCGGTCTTGAGAAGAGACAACTGAGAGGGACCTCATTAAGGTATTCAAGTACATGAATGGGAAGTGCCAAGAGGAAACCAATAAAACAAGAGATAACAGGTAAAAACTGATGCTCAGGAAGTTCCACCTCAATATGAGGAAGAACTTCTTCCCTGTGCAGTGACCAAGTACTGGAACAGGTTGCCCAGGGAGGCTGTGAATTCTCCCTCACAGGAGATATTCCAGACCTGTCTGGACACAACCCTGAGCCATGTGCTCTGGGCTGGCCCTGCTTGAGCAGAGAGGTGGGACCAGATGACCCACTGTGGTCCCTTCCAACCTAACTGATCCTGTGACACATCAGTGCCTCTGACTTGGGCAGCAAAATCCTTTGCACAGCCTGGAAAATCTCAGCCTAAATTAGCTAGAAACTTGGTATTCTTAACCAAATAGTTTTGAACCATGCTCAGCTGCCTTCATGTACGATGTGTGGAGACTTACAGCCCCAAAGCAAGCTATAAATTGAACAAGTGGCTGT